>NW_006263591.1:172606-177766 GCF_000469605.1 Apis dorsata | reverse complement strand
AAAAAAATACTTTTATATTATATATATATATATATATATATAATATAATACTTTTATATATATATATATGAAACAAGCACCATTTGCATGGAATTTTCAATTTACAACTTTCTTAAAGAAAAAGAAATTCAAATCTTTGAATTCAAAACCATATGTTTCATGAATGAGAAAAAGACACTGACATTAGCATTATACATAGATGATAGCTTAATATTAAAAAAAAAAAAAAAAACAGAATTGAAATAATGGATTTAATGAAAGAATTTAAAATAAATCTAAAAAATTCTGAATCTTATGGAACAAGAGTAGATAAATAGAAATGTACTACAAAACCAACTATCCAGAATATAGAAAACAGATTCTATTATAAAATTGTTAGATCATAAAAATTAAAGGAATAAATGTCCCAACAACATAAATGCTGACGAAACTTCAATGGAAAATATTGAAAATAACTTTTCTTGTAAATAATATATCGAGAAAAATATGGCTAAAGATGTGTCTAAAGTTGAAAAAAGTGTTAAAATATTTAAAAAATTGTGAATATTGGCATAAAATAATTTTTCTGCAGAAAAGAAGGAAGGATAAAAAGGAAGAATTAAATTGTTACGATTTTGCTAGTAATTCCGAGTTAAAGAAGAACACATGGAATATGCAATTTATTATGTTGGTTGCAGCTGAAAATAACAAATCATATTTTTCATTTTTCAGTACAAAAATTTGTAGTAGCAATTGAATGTATTAAGATATGTAATATATTTGAAAAATCTGATAGAGGAACTTATGGACAAAAAGGTTTTCGCTACTTTTACATATTAATCAGAATACAGATAATTAAGAATGATATAATTATAGATACTAGATATAAATATTAGATATATATATATAAATATTAGATATCATTTCCTGATAGAAAAATTCAAAGAAAGAACTATGAAGCTGCATTAACAAAGTGCTAATATATTTATTAAACCGCTGAATTGTGAAAATTTAAAAGATGTAAAGAGATATTAAAAATAAAAAAAAATTTTAAAAATAAAGAATGAAAATTTTATTTTATTGTTGTTTTATAAAAATATATCTTTTATTTTTTATTTAAATAAAACTTTTTAAATTATCCTCGTATTTATAACTGAATATGAGGCTAATTCGGTTATTGTAATTTTGATTTCTTAAGGATATTTTTATTTTCATATTTTAGAAATCTGAAGGAGATATTAGATATAATGATATTAATTCATCCATTATACACTATGGATGCCAATTACTGTAATGTATTTATATAAAAAATTGATAAATAATAGTCGTACTGATATATATATAGTTAAGTTATATGATAGTTCGATTAAAAGCTTATAACTCAAAAATTGCAATTAGGATTATATTCATTAAATTCAAAGTTTTTAAAATATTAACAAAAATTGTTATTATTAAATTTTATTTAAATATATAACATCTATAATAACATATATATATATATATTATTGAAATATTTATTATGAAATATATATATATTATTATAGATGTTATATATTTAAGTAAAATCTAATAACAACAACTTTTGTTAATATTTTAAAAACTTTGAATTTAATAATATTTTAAAAAATATAATCCGAATTGCAATTTTTGAGTTATAAGCTTTTGATCGAACTATCATATAACTTAACTCTTTAACTTATTATTTCAATAACTAAATAATTAATAAATAAAGAATTGCGATAAATATTACTGTAGAAATTACTAATATGTATAAAATTTTTAGATTAAATTAGATTTAATTAGATAAATAATATCACATAGTATAATTTATAATAAATTTGAACAAGGACAATTGTTGACATCATATAGATTTCGCAAAAAAGTACACAAAGAATTAGAATTATCGTTGGCTAATATTTTTAAATTAAAAAGTTTTAAAAAAGTAAGTTACTCTATTATCAAGATAACAAAAGAAGTTGAATTACTGCAAATTTCAAGGAGCCGTATACCAATTCTGCCGATAATCGAAGAAGCCATTAGATTATTAGATTTTTGGTAAAATATTGGATTGGACACGTGAGAGATTAAATCTGAAAAATTCAGCAATAATGTTGAAGAAAAAATAAACGAATTTTTGGATAGTTGATCGTAATCTAAGAATCGTAGATTATAACAATGAAATTTTTTAAGCAGCGAAATGTATGCGGCATTATTGTTGTAAATAACAAGAAAAGATAAAAAAAAAATTTTATTGAAACTGTAATTAAAATCTTGCATGTTAAGAGAGAATAAAGATACGTTATTATTCTAAACGATTATTATTTTTTATTCAAATATAAATTAATTTCTAGATTTTTAAAATATATTTTTCATACTCATTTAAATTTTAATATTGTGAAGTTAGATAATCAAACACTTTCTTTTGATTATGATATATTGCGTAACGAAAAATTTACCGAACCGTGACAAATTAATTTTAATATATCCTGTAAGGAAAATAAAGAGAAAAATCCGATTAAAATCGAGTTCATACTATTAAAAATGATTAAAAATGCGATTTTAATTAATAACGTAAATGACAGAACTTCGTTAATGATCACTAAATTCGGAGGAAAATTGTTTAGAGCGGAACTAATAGATTTCTTAAAATTATGTGTAAAACAAAATCGATATAACTGATTTACATGCTATTTTTAAAACAAAATTAAAAGTTAAAACCATAATAGAATCCAACTGCAGAAATATTGAAGATTTTTAAAAATTGTTAAATATCGTTTTCGATGAACAAAAATCAATGATTAGTCAAATGAAATTTAATTTTTATAATCAAAGAGAAAGAGAAAAAATTTTCAATCTTACGCGTCGAGATTAGAAAAATTGTTATGATTAATGATAAGACATGAAACAGCCACAAAGTAACACAATAAAATATTAATCGATTCGATCGATAAATAAATATTGAATTTTTACTGTTTTAAAACTAATTTAGGCTTTCCATTGATTATGTGAGAACAGTATGACATAAAATAAATAAAACGATAACTTATTATTATATAACTTATTATTATATAAGATGAAAATAACATAAAGAACGTGAAGAAAAATAAGAGAAAAAAATAAAAGAAATGTGTGAAAAGAAATTGAATTTGATTGTTAAATTTTCATTTTTTTGATTTTTAATATATCATAACTGTAAGCAGTAAAAAAAACTCAACAGGTTATCGGTTTAGATAATAATAGAATAGAAAAATATAAATTATGAAAAATCCAAAAGAATAAATTCTATAACAAAAAAATTGAAAAAGAGGGAAGCGAATTTTTGATATATTAATTGAACGAAGAAAACTATAATAATTAAAAATCTAATATTTAAAAAATCATAATCATGATTGTTCAAAAAAAATATCTTAATACATTTAATGAAATGTAAATCGAATGAGAATTAATAAAAAAAATTATATTCGAAGAGAATATAACGAGATAGTACGAACAACAAAAGTATATTTTATTGAATTTTTTAACCATAAAAAATATGATGTGTTAAGTAATTTATTAGATAGATAGATGTATAATATATCAAATATTAGATATCTAATATATCATCACATCGTCTATGATTTATAAATAATATAATTACAAAAATATTAGCAAGTTTACTAGCCAAGTTTAATAATAATAATAATAGAGAATAAGTTTAAGAAATAAATTACAAATCATATAATAAAAAGATAATCACGATGAAAAAAACTATTACATTAAAAAGGAATAGATAAAAATAAAATAAAAAAAGAAAAGAAATAAAATAATATATTGATGTCAAAAATAGACAATATAAATAAATGGATAATCGAATTGAAAATGACATCAAATATGACAAATAAATAAAAGAACTTGTTTAACTTATGAGAAAAAGAAATAGCCAAAAAGAATGAGCCGATGAAAGCGGAAGTTATGAATAATCTGGAATATAAAAAATTTTGAGAAATATAATATAAAGAAATATATAATGCTGGTCATTCCAATGAAATTACAAGATGAAGGAAAAATAATATTTAAGAAGAAAAAAGGAATGAACAACACAGGTCAAATGTTGGAAGCTAAATGAAAGATTATATAGAAAAAAATTGACATTAAAAAATTTAACATATAGAAAAATGTAATAAATTATATATAAAAAAACAAACACATAGAATTAAATGTGTAGACAACAAATCATAAGTAAAAAAGAATTGATAACAGAATCTTGAAAATTAAAACACATTGCCAAAAAAAATTGATGAATCTTATGGATATATCTAAAATTGAATCAAATAAAAAAAAATAAAAAAAATATAAAATAATCTGTTAAACATATCAAAAGATTACCAGGCAACAGAGCAGACTATAAATTCACTGAAATACGAGTAACAAAACTTCAATTAATTCATAAATATATCATAATTCATATGTATCATAAATATGCAAATCTATGGAAAGAACAACATAGGATACAAGAAAATAGTTTTATATTTTTAAACAATTGCATTTTTAAACATTATATTGAAATCAAATTATAAAAATATAATTAGAGAAAAAAGTAAGATTTATTAGCAGAATTTATATAATAAAATGCAGAAGATTATTGATATAAATAAGTGTTCAAAATAACATATGACAATGAAAAAAAATATATTAATGAAATAATGTTTATCTAGGCAAAGATAATATATTTCGCAATTGGAATGGAAAAGTGAAAGGGATGAACAGAATATTGAGAGAGAAGACAAAAATCTTTGCTATTTGATTTTTATTTAAAAACAAAGTAAATTTGAGGAGAGACCTTATATATTACTTAATCAATACAATTCGCTGTAAACGAGAAAGATATATAAAAAATTAAATAGAAAAATACATAATTATGCAAGAATATACATATTCGGATAATATATACAAAATATATAGAAGAAAAATAGTATATATATACAAGCAAAATAGACAGTTAAAAAAATTAAATTCCAAAAGTAAAAAAATGTACACTTATTGATGGTCCAAGTGCATACAGATTGTGGAACGAAAAAAAGTTTTAGCTACAAATATATATAGTTTTATAGTAAATATATATAGTTTTAAAAATAATTGTATTCGCCACAAAGAATGCACATGATAACATAAAAACTGCTTTTCTTTATGATAGGGATCTGA
>NW_006263591.1:164964-172523 GCF_000469605.1 Apis dorsata | reverse complement strand
GAAGAAATATATTTTGAGATAGTTGAAAGATATTAAAAAAAAAAAAAAAAAAAACAAGAAAAAATTCAAAATTGTAAAAGGCATATTATAAATAATAATTTGATTTAAAAATGAACAATGAAAGACGTTCCACGGGTATCACAATAATAATTTTACATAAATATAAATCTTCACGATATTCTTAAGAAATGTCAGATTATAAAATATTTAATTTATTCTATAAATTATATTGAAAAATTTTACTGTTGGAATACTATTAGATATGACAATAAAAGTTCGCATAAAAGCTCATCATGAAGATAAATGTCGATCTTGATATCGAGTTCTATCGAAATGAGGATTATCAACAAATCATTATCAACAAAAAAAATAACAAATAAAATTTAAACTTCAAAGGCGCTTATCGAAATGAGCAATTGTAAGCAAAATCGCTGAGAAACAATACAATTTGCCGATGAAAAACAATATAATTATTCAAAAAAGCATAGATTTCATGCATTAAAAATAGAATCCCAGATAACTTAGAGAGAAGAAATCGAAATAACTGGATTAGCATTATTGACTATTCTAATTTTTAAACAACAACAAATTCTATATGAAATAATTATATATGAAATAATGAAACATAAGTACAGCATTTTACATTATTAAAAAGAATGCAAAGCAAAAATATTCATATATTATATCGTAAATAGTTTATTTCATATTTTGCAATATATTCTTTTTTCTAGCATTCAATCTTCAAGAGTAAAAGCACAATAAAATGTTATATTTACGTTAAATAAATTCTTTCTTTACAGCTCGATAGCTTTAGGATTCTAGAAAACTTGAAATCAATGCGAAATAAAAATCTTTCTACGAAAATTTTACCATAAAATTGACCATAAAATTTTTTTTATTTTTAGTAGTTTTTTTCTTTTTTTCTAATTTTTGAATATAAAAAGAGTTTAGTTAGAAAAGTTTACTTGAATAATAAGAAATTTCTGTAAAATCAGAATTCGGAATCTCTGTCAATTTTGATAAGTTTATTTTAAATAACAATAATACATATTTATGTCATATTTATTTATTATTACTTCTTTTTTCATTTGCATGAAAATTGAGAAAGATTAAATTTTTGTTTCGACGAAATCAAAACTTTAGTTCAATATTTCTTTCAAAATCGTTTGGTATTTTGGTATTGGTAATTTTGAAACTGTATATCTATTCAAAGATATTGCGATTATTACATTAAATAATTACATCCCAGTTTATAGAATGCATATGCATAGTATATATATAGTATATATAGTATATATACACATGTGTATATATTTGTTATAAATGTTCGAATTAAATATTGATATAAAAATAAATTATCAAATATATTTCAGAATTTGTTGAGAATGAAAACAAAAAAAAATGCATTAATTACAAAATCATTTTTTAAAATTATTCATTCAATTTGAAATATTCAAATTTTCATTATATTTTTTTATTGATAAAAATTTGATTAAAACTAATTATAATATTAAAGAGTTTCTCTTCAGCTATAAATGCAACAAATATAAGAATATATTTTAATCTTTTAAAAAATATACTTTCGGAAATAGCTACATATTTTTTTGTTATATTTAGCATTTAACGATATTAACAAAATGGAAATTACCATGAATTTTGTGTAAGAATATTTATTAGAATATATTTAAAAATTCATAAAATTTTTTACTAATACTCATCTATTTGAAAAAATATTTCAGAAAAATTGTATAATATTAAGGGATACATATTATGATGATAAATGTTTGATTTTAATTTTGAATCGTTAAATTTTTAAATGAAATGTTATTTATAATATATTTATATTATTATTAGCTTATTATTTTTTATTACATATCTTTATAGCTTGTATTAAAATGTTTTCAAAATATTATATTTTTCATAAGTCGTTGTTTAATTATTAATTTTTAAAGTATTATATTTTTCATAAGTTGTTATATATGAAAAATTATAATTTGAACATTTGTGTATGGAGTTTATGAAGAAATATAAAAAATTTATATTCTATAAAGAAATTTATAATATATAGTATTTTAATATAATTTTTAAAGATACATAAATTGAATATAATTTAATAGAAATTTAGGATGTATATCTGATCAAAAAAATATATTATAATTATAATTTTTAGCATTATATGATTTTAATAAAATAAAAGTGAAATGACGAAAAAGAAATGTGCTATATAATATATCGGAATAAAATAGAAAAACATAATTGTTTTATAAATAAAAATATATCATATCTCTAAAAATAATTCAAATGATAAAAATTATTATTACATATTTTTATATTAATGGTATTGGATTACATTTTAATATTAATGGTATTGGATTTTTTAATACATCTTGAAAATTTTGAATATATCTTCATAATCATTCTTCAATAAAATATGAAATATAAAATTATTTTCAAATTTGAGAGACAATAAGATATGATATTATTTTGCAGAATAACACAATTTACTATAAATAGATTTATTCTCTATGTGATGATAAAGTTCTAAAAAATAATTTGATAAATAATATATATTCTTTTATATTACAATTGTTTAAGCAAAATTTTTCTTTATTATATGATTAAATTGGCAACCGATAGGTAGTAATTAGAATATCAATTTTAAAACAAATAATTGCTCAAATTTAAAAAAATAAATCGCGATTTCAAGAAGACATTTTTCGTTGTGGAAGAATGTCATAATGTTTTGTTATAATGTTTTTTTGCATTGTGAAAATTATATAAAATTATATAAAATGTTTTATGATAAAAAGTCGATATTGAGTTCTCTTTGAATAAGCAAATAAATGAAAAAATATTTCTAAATAATATTTTTTAAATTATCGTGCAAAACAATAGTGGAGAAGAAAAATTACATGGCATATGTTATGATTTGATGATAATACAATTCGACGAAAGAAAAAAAGAATATACTTGATTCTTCGATATTTTTGCATCGAGAATAATTTAACAACAAGGAAGAAACTAAAAAACTATATTAGAAAATTTTCATTAATTATTTCAAATGTTGAAATTCGTAAAAATGTAAAAAATGTAAAAATGTAAAAAAATCAACATTTTTTTAAGAAAATAAAACATAATGAATGATTATCAAAGGGATTATATTTTTTAAATAAATTTTGCAATGTTTTCCTAAACTATCAAGAAGAGGGCGACCATTAAAATGCTTTGAAAATTATGTCGAAAGAATAAAATGAAAAATAGAAAAGAATAAAATCGAAAAAATATTATTTTTAACAATAATTTTGGATTTATCAAAAGATTAATTATTACTATATTATTATTATACTATTCTATATTTATCAAATATAAATAAAATATAAAAATGCGAAATATATAAATGCGAATTCGCCATTTATTTTTGATATTATAATGTTAAAGATGTTTAAAGAAATTATTTTATGCAGGAGAAATTTTTATAAATAAACAAAAATATAAAATTTATAAAGATTATAAAATAAAATATTGAAGCTTTAATAAAAAATTTTACAAATTATAAAAAGTAAAAACAAATGAATTTAATAATAATGAAAATTATTATGTTCTATTTTAATTGATACATAATGATAATAATTTTATTATATGGAAAAATTTTATCTTTTTATATTTATTTAAATGTAATGAACAAAAAAAAGAACTGAATTATTAAGAAGAATTATAATAGAATGTAAAAAAATATCGTAGCGATTATAAGTATTTCTTATAATATTATTATATTATATAATGAATATAATATTATATATATTCATTATAAGTAAATTCTATATCTATCTATAATAAAGCATGCTTGAATAGATTCAAAATTTATAATTATATTTTTCAAAAATAAAAAGAAAAAAAATAAATAAAAAATACATCTCTTTGCTTTTAATCAACTGAAAAGATGATATGCAATTCATTAGTTGGTATATTTATGCGAATTTAATTAAAACTATGTAAGAAAAATCTATTCAGATATTAGAATATCTCATAAATTTCTTTCGCACGAATGGAGGAATGACTTTAACTGGCTATTTTTATATGAATATGCAGGCTTATCTATTAGCCGTTTATAGCATCGCTGTTTTAATCATTCCAGAATTCTTTTAAAGTATGTTTCGTTGGTGACACAGTCTTTTATAAAATTTTTTTTTACACCGTTCAATATGGATAGCCAAAGAAAGTATTTGCGGCATGTTTATTGCTTAAAAAGATAATAGTGCAAATGATACCGAAAATGAGATTTGTACTATTTACAGGAATGCGACTATTACGACCCATCCGCATCTGGTTTAAGAAATTCAGAGCTGACAAGTTTGACTTGAAAGATAAGGGCGCACTCGTTCAACAGCGACGGACTTTATTAAGGCCATACTCGCTGATAATCCGTGATATAATGTGTGCAAGATAGTAGATATTACTAACATTTCCAAGACAACATATATATATAATCATCTGATCAGGATATGTCAATCGATGAAAAGTTTAGGTTGCACAGCTATTCACGGAAATCGGCTTTATGAATCATGCGATTTGTTTCTCCAGCGATATGAAAGAAGTTTGTCATTGCAGACGAGAGTTAGATTTTATTGAAAATGCATTCGATTTAAGGACAATGTCATGAAGCCTGGATTTCATCCGAAGTAAGTTTTTTTGTCCATTTGGTGAGACTGGAAAGATGTAGTCTACTATATTCTTCCTCAAGTGAAACTATCAATTCTGCAAAATATTGCAATCAGCTTAATAAATTGAAAGTCATCATAGCAGAAAAACGGCCAGAATTGACGAACCGATGAGGTCATTTTTCATCACGACAATGCAAAACCGCATGTTGTATTGATTGTAAGAGAAAAGCTATTTCAGTTTGATTGGGACATTCTACCGCATTCTCCGTTTTCCCTAGACCTTGCTCTATTCGACTATTATTTGTTCCTATCATTAAAAAATTCCATGATAAATAGTTCCAATCCGTAAGCAAAATAAAAACACATCTCGAGGAATATTTTGGAAATAAGTCCTAACAATTTTGAAAAGAATGAATAATGCTTTTTTGAGAGATCAAAATCAATCTTAAACAACAAAAGTCATATATTGATTTTGTATCAAACAAAAAAAGAAACTTAAGGGATATCCTAATATAAATTGGAGTTATCGGTTTTTCTCGTATATTTTCATAATTTTTTTATCATATATTAATACTTAAAACATGGAAAATTTCATAAGATAAAGAATCAATTTTTAAAGAAAGAAAAAAAATGAAACAAAAATAAAGTTTGGCAATATAATTGAATTTAATAATTGATTGAAAACAAAATACGGAATATAAATGATAAAAATACTCAAAGTCAAAAATTTTTTTATCAATCAATATCAATAATTTTTGTTTTTTAATTAATTGCATAAATTTAAAAATAATGTATCAAAAATAATATTTTATACAATCTGATGATTTTATAATGATATAAAAATGAATATATATGATATATCATATTTAATTAATTTTGATTGTAAATTTCTAAATAGAAATTAAAGAAAATGATGTCTTCGTAATTTTTCTTATTCCAAGAAGTGCGAATCTATTAGAATGAGCTCGTAATTGCAATTGATATCTTTTATCAATAGGCAATTTTCTTTTTTATTAATAGAAATGTCGATTTCCTTATTTGATAATTTAGAATATATCAATCAGAATATATCATTTTTCATAATAGTTTGAACTTTTTGTTTTGCAATCTTTCTATTATTTTAATGTTGGAATTAAAAACTAGTTGCAAAGATGACACCAAATTAGTTTTATATTATTTTGTATATTAATAATTTGTTGTTAATAATTATATTAACATATTTTTATTAATTTTTTATTAATTAGCCAGTTAGATCTTTATATTTTACTATTCTTTTTTGATGAATGTATATTTTTTATAATATCTTTCAGTTTTCTAAGTGTATACTAAAGTATTTTAGTATAGTATTTTAGTTTAGTCATTCTTTTTCGGAAAATCCAAAATATATAATTTTATATGAATATAAAGTGAACAGTGATCTTATACTATTCTATGGAATATCAGATTGAATATGTTATTAATTGTATGGCCTAGAAAGAGTCTTAAATCTTCTGTCTATAAAATCTGTCTTAAATAGTCTTAAAATAGTTTATTTAGATACGATTTTAGAAAATATATAATATTTTAGAAAATATATATAAGATGATAGCAATAATTTTTATATTTTGAATAATAGAGAGATATTTTTTTTTTATCGAAGCCGAGGAGACATTTAGGAATGCTGTTGAATAATATTTGATTTTGATTTTTATTATTCAAATTTCAAATTTATGTTATTCAAATTTTTTTGAAAATTGAATTGATGTTTTAGAATCAAATGTTTTTAGTGATTCTAACGATGATGAATTAATAATTTTTCAAAAAATTTGAAGATTAGATCAATGCCAAGTAATTTTTTTCTTTATATTAATTAGCATATATATTATTTTATATTAATTAATATGCTGAAAAAATTTTATAAAAGAATATAGACAATTATATATCTGGATTATCTAATCGATGTTCATTTTCATTAATTTATTGATTAATTTTTTATTAATTGAAATACTTTTGAAAGATGCCAAAATTTTTTCTTCTTCAATTCTTGTTCATTTTCCGTCTTCCATTTTAATTAGAAAAGAATTGTTTTTAAGCCATTTTTTAACACTTTTTTTACTAAAATTTTCACAATGCATAACTTGTATCTTGGGTAATAGATTTTCAATAAATATCTTCAATGACTCGTTGTGTTCTTTTTATAGCTTTTTCAATTTTCTGTTAGTTTGATTAAACTTTTTCTTATTTTGAGAATGTTTTCAAGTGATTTGTTTCAAGTGATTTGAAAGTTGTCATTTTGTAAGTTGCTATTTTATAAGTTGTAATATTCTTTTATAATAATAATTTTTTTATATCATTAAAATATTAATATCTATATCACTAATATTAGTGTAATTTTTATTGATTGGTAACAATGTGTATTCCTATGTCGCAGACGTGTGATCAACTACTTTGTCTATTTCCTCTTTGGATTTTAATAATAATTTAATATATAATAATGTAAAAATATTTCTTAAAAAATTTTTTTGAATACATGGACCGTTACAATCTGTTTTAACATTATGGAGTGTAAATTTATTTTTATTTTAAATTGGAATATGAAATTATATTAATAACCACTGTATGATTTGATACGATGAAATCATAACATCGATAAAAAAATTTTCTTTATCAATATAAAGAAATCCAGAAAATCTGATCTACAATTTTTAAATATTAGCGAATACATAAGTTTTCCAATTATGATTACTTTTATATTTAGATTTAAAAAATTGTTAACTTAGAAATTTTTGCTTTAATGTCCTATTAAATGTTTAATGTTTGCCATTATAATTGCTGATTAAAAATGATGATTAAAAAAATGATTTAAAAAATTTTTATACCATATTAGTAGATAGTGACATGACATTTTATAACATTGTA
>NW_006263591.1:152412-164695 GCF_000469605.1 Apis dorsata | reverse complement strand
TATATATAATATAATATATATAAATAATCTTTTTTAAAAGTTTGAGAGATATAATGTTTTTATAATATTATTATGACAAATCCAGCATAAACATTTCTATTGAGATAATCTGCCGAATACACTTTATATCAGACTATTTTATACTAATTACGATCTAAAAAGTGTGCTATATAAAATAACAATAAAATATCAATTTTTGCGGTATCTAAGTATGTTATATTATATCAGCAGTTCATAGAATTATTTAATATATATTAAACATTATATTTTATATAGGATGTAATTTACTATTGTTATGAATTTAATGTATTTTGATTGTTTGTTCATGAGATTTCTTATTTCTGATATCATATTTATCATTATGAAAATTTTTTTATTATAAATAAAAATTTCTGTTATATTGGACAGTATGATTATGCTGCATAAGAGAATTTTTCATTTTTATGATATGTTACGTGTGAATACGAATACATTTTTGATTCTATGAGTAAAACTTGATTTATATTTTTGTTTCAATAGTATCATCGTATTCTTATAATTTGCGGAATGATTTTCGTTGCAATTAATATATTTTACTTATTTATTTCTAATTTTGCATTTGTAAACCGAGAAAAGATGATAATCGTGAAATTCTTTTCAACATTTTAGTGTAATTAGTGTTTTGAAATAGTATCTTTATGTAATATATATCTTTTGCACCGAGATATTTCTTCTTTAATGCGTGATGATTCAATAGAGATTTGAATATTTTGTAGTTTTTTAACGGAGTAGTCTCTGTTATTCAGATTTAATATTAAGTCTATAGAAAATCCAAAGAAGAGGAATAATGTTTTTTGTTATTCTATATTTTATATTATAAAATAATTTAAAACAAGTATCTTTTGTCATTTTTTTAATGTCTTAAGTAAATGAATAAATGTAGATGTCTGATTATGATTCTGAAAATTTTTCTTTAAGAATATTGTATTCAATTCCAATATGTTCCAATATGTTTTTTTTATTTTTTTGATATT
Source organism: Apis dorsata (assembly GCF_000469605.1). Taxonomy (NCBI): domain Eukaryota; kingdom Metazoa; phylum Arthropoda; class Insecta; order Hymenoptera; family Apidae; genus Apis; species Apis dorsata. The sequence goes on along the minus strand of NW_006263591.1, from coordinate 163,682 downwards.
CTCTATAATTTTTGGTTAAATTTTGATTATATTTTTCTCTACAATTTTATAGGAATATAAGTGTAATTTCAGCATTTCATTCAATTTTTATTATTTACATCACAAACAATTATTAGTTATAATTTTCTTGTTAATTAGTTTGACTTTAATCGCTATCGACTAAATTCTAAAACATTTTGAATCTATTTTGCATAAAGTCTTTCGATTTATTGATATCGTGGATAATATATCGATAAGATCATTATAATTTCAACGTATTATTTTTATTTCAATGAATTAATTTCTTTCTCTCTTTTTTTTTTTTATTTTGAATTATTATTCAAGTCTTGGAAGTTTTTCTGATAATTTTTGTTTGTATGTTTTATATATTTAATATTTTTATATTTTATATTTAATTTTGGAATTTTAATATCTTGAAATTTTTTGTTTGATTTATTTAATTTATTAATTTATTGAAGGAAAAATATATTAATTGTAATTATTGTTATGTGTTGATTTTTCTAGAATCAAATTTTATATGCTAGTAATACAGTCTTGTAACTTTTATCGATCATGATATATCATATGATATTTTTAGCTATTTGTATTTCATAAAATATAATTAGATATATTTTATAAAACATTATATTTAAAGCTAGATTATTTAATATAGCTTATAGATATTATTATACTTAATTGTTATACTTTCTTTATTTGTTATTATCAGTATAATATGTTGTAACAATTTAGATAAATGTATAATAATTATACTTTATCAGCTATTCGTTCTCGATCACAATATAAAATATGTTCAAATCGTTTGACTGTTGCGATTAATTGCAAATCATAAAATTAACTTTGAGATTAAGTGAAATATATAAGGATTTTATAAAGATATTTAATATTATGTTATTATAGAAATATTAATAGTAAATACAAGATAAACATAGAATTTCAAAAATTATTGTTTATTGATTACAAATATATGTATAATTATACAAAGAGTATTATATCCTCATTTCTGTACTTATTCATGGAGCAAATATTATTTAAAATAATATTCTATATTGGAAAACTTTCTGAAAAAACTGTATACAAGGAGTATACGAAAACTATCGTGAACAAAGACCAAAAAAAAAATCTATTTCATAGATTAATTTTAAATTTAATTAGATTTATATCTAATTTAGATTTATATCTAAATTCTTTTTTACATAAAAAACTCAGGAAAAAAATAATAAAGACGAAGATATATTGAATCTGATAATTTTATCAGTACACATGAATAAAAAAATGAAATAAATTTCAACATTGAAATCATCATCAAATGCTGAAATATGATAATATATTTACTATTATATATACTATTAATTATTTTATTACTTATTTAATTTTATTAAATATTAATTATAAATATATTATGATGTATATATTATATATTGACTATTTTTTAAAATTTTTTAATGAATAATATAATATACTGATATTATTATTATATGTTTATATATATTATTTATATTATACAAATAATTATTCTTAATTAATTAACAAATAATTAATCTTAATTAACTTTTATTTTTATATTTAAAGAATTCTTATGATACATTATTATTGTATATTTATAGTAATAAACTTTATTTAATATTGAAGAATAATTAAAAATTAAAAATTATAATATCAGTATATGTTTAGACACTGAACAGATGGTGTTCAGACAGGTATTGAACAGATGACACAGATGCTGTTAGTATTGTTTTGAAAGAAGAATTTGAACGATCCCCTCACTTTTATATATTTATTAAAACAATTCGGCGAACTATATCAATATAGTTCTGAAGCTTGAGACAAATTTCCAGCTATGCTAGTCTTAACGATAATCAGAATTATTCTATCTGAGAAGAATTATTGCAAATATGTGCGAAACAGTGAATTTTGTAAGTGGCGTAGTCCCTCAGACTCTAGGAATTTTTTTCAGATTGAGAGTGTCGCTCAATCAGAAGACTGGTCCACAATGTTATTGGACATTTGTATTCCAATGTGTATTCCATTGAAGATTCGCAAGCTTCCGAGATGAATATAGAATATTTTTTAAAAAGCAGCGTTTTGAAAAAACTAATTCTCTCATTCATTCGTTTGCTTTCATCGATACTAAGTGAAGAATACACATGTCTCTCATAAAGCTTAGTAAATATCCCGCTAGTAGTGATAATGTGATATAATAACATCATAACTACAGAACTGAACGAAACAGAACGAATGGATAATTAACTCTAGTTGTCCATGGCAAAAAAACCCCTGGATGGAGCATTCAGAGATGAATTAAACTTTGAGATTAAGGATGATCTATCCAAATTATTCTTTTCTACGGAGGAAAACAATTACAATAGCATAAATGATAAGACAAACATATACAAAAAATCTTAAACCAACTGTCTTGAAACCTAATTAGCCTCATAAAATAGTGATCCTTATACCAAATATTCCCAACATCATAGTCAAAAACCGTTTTGACTTTTTCAATTCCAGTGATTTTGCCAAGTTTGCGTTTAATCAAAAGGACTTTAGTGACACAATAACAGAACCAGTGTCTCTATATAATAACAATACTAAGACCAATAACGAAAAAAGTAATACAACAAAAATCAACAAAAAGCATATCCATAGCAATCGATTCTACAGAGCACCGCCTATTAAAATCAAGGCTGATCGATTTAAATAAAGCATTCAATTCTGTCTGACATAATGGTTTAATATATAAACTAATTAAAAATTATAAACTTCCATCCGACACTAATCGAACTTCTACATTTCTACCTGGAAAAAAGATTGGTTAAAATCGGCAATAAAATATTTAATCTCAAGTGAATCAAAGCTAATAAAGTACCAAGGATCCACTCGGCTCGCTTCTATTTCTAATCTATATTAATGATATTCTCCATTATAAATCCAATTCTAGGTTTCTTCGCAGACGATATAGCAATTTTGGGAGCATCTTTTTGCATCCATAGATTAACTAAGCTCTTGCAAAACCAGTTAAATAACTTTGCAGAATACTTTACAAAATGGAAGATGAAGTTCGAAGACCTAATTGATAATATTCACTCGGAAGTGCAAGCATCTCGGGAATAACATCCCGCCATTATTAGTCGACAATGAAAAAATCCATTGGAAAAAAGAAGTGAAATATCTAGGAATGATGTTTCACACCTAACTGAGATTATCAAAAATAGAAGCAAAAAAGCCATCGTTACTATTAAAACGTTTATCATCCTCTTAGCTCATCAATCCAAGTTGCCCATTAGTCTACAAAACATGAATACGCCCAATATTAGTTTACAGAGCATTTCTGGCACATAGCACCAATAATATACCTCATATTCCTACAAAGAATGCAGAACAAGATTCTAAAGAGATCATTTATCTATTCATAAACTATTTCATACATATATATATCAAATCAGGAATACTATTCTTAACAATAGTACTAAAATCTCTCATCACGAACTATAATCTCCACATCATCAAAACCCTCTCATTAGAGGAACTCTTGGATACTAAAGATATCTCCTATCATATAATCTGAAAATATTTCTATTAGATATATCACAGTAACCTCCACCATCTCCAGCAGACTCAGAAGGGCAGATAAGCATAATTAACCAATTGGCAGAACCCGACACAATACACAACGGCCTGTTTCCTATTCTTTACTTCCGAAAACTGGCTTACGGAAATCGCCGACTAATTATTAGATATATTGATCAACACCTATCCAAAATCCAGATAATACAGTATGCCCTATGATATTCATGATGCAAATAGCACATGCCTCAGCAAGTTTTTGAAAGTTTATCCTGCTCCTGTTACAATGATTTAGCCATACTCTATGTTATTTATTATTTTTTCAGCGTGTGAAGATATATAACCTCTAGGAAATTATACCCATCTTCTGGCAATATCGTATAATCTCCTCAGCATTTAACTAAAAAAAAAAAAAAAAAAAAAACTATCCGAATTCTCAGAAGTTCCGGAACACTAGAATCGTTCGAACTCTCAAAACCTTTAGAATATTCTAATCTGAGGAAGAACAAGAACTGAATTTAGAACTTTGCCGAAGTTGTAACCTCGAATTTGATAACGTAAACGTATTTATTAGCATATAGACTTTGCTTTTGATTGTCTTTCAATCGAACTTGCAATAGCGAATTTCGTAATAAATTAGTTTTATTACTATATATTATATATCAATACTAAGAATTAACAGTATAACTATTTGAAATTGAATATTCAATATTATTATATGATATAATAATAATTATGAATGAAACAATACATTAAAAGAAACAGTTTTATGAAATTTTGAAATTTTATGAGATATCTTAATTTTATAATTTTATAAACTGAAAAAACATAAATACATAGCATCTCATCGATTCATAAAATAATAAACATAGAAATGACATAGAAATATAAAAAACAAATGATAATGACAGAAAAAAATAACTATTAATCATTATTTACTTATAATTATAAAAAATAATATGTTTTTTTGTAAAATCCGCCATATTTTTTTAATCTTTCAAGTTTGAGTAGTAAAACTCAAGGAAAAATACAAAATAAATAAAAAAAAAAAATGAACATTTCTTTGTACGATTATAAATCATAACTATATGAAATAAATTTAATATGAATTAATCATATAGTCAATAATGGCCAAGATAAGAAAAACTTCAATTTCAAAAAATCTCGAATTATTTCTAAGATATGAAATTTTATATCATATTCATTCAAGATAATAATATTAAAAATAAAATAAAGAAAAATTATAAAAAGAATTAATGATTATATTATTTAAAAAAATTTTGTTTGAAAAACCATAAAAGAAAAAACGTAAATTTCCTCTTTTTAACAGGAAATTATAGAATAAACTATTATATAGATTATACTTAGAAAATGAGCCATGAATGATTTTGAAAGAGAATGAAAATCCAATGAAACAAAAATAAATTGATTTATTTGAATTTATTTTGAATTAGATGGAAAGTACTGAACTTAATCAATAGAAGTGAATCCATTATCGAACAATAAATCATTGAAATTCGAATCTGTTGTATTAGATCTATTTTGATCAGTATTGATCTTTCAAGAAAAATTGAAAAGATTATGCAAAAAAAATATTTAGATATCCTATAAAATAATTTACCGCCAATTATCAATTTCACCAGATATAATGAAAATGAAATAATTTTTGAACAAAACAAAATTTTTGAACAAAAATATATAAATATAAATATATACCATAAATATAAATATATACTATACATCCAAAATAATCCAAAATTGACTTTATAATCCATATTTTTCGATAATGAAATGGTCAGCATAAAGTCCTAATAAATCAATTGCAAAAATGGATTGCAATAATTAAAGAAAAATTAAGTAAATTCAAAAATACATTAACGGATATATAATATATGAATCTTATAGATACGTAGAATAATAGTATAATATAAAATTAAAATTATACATAATTTAACAATAAATATATAATAAATATATAATATTTATAGATTAGAAACATTAATAAAAAATCAAAAAAAAAAAAATGAACAAAATATTAGTTTATAAAATGATATTGATTTTCAATTATTACAATATTGATTTATATAAAATATTCCAATACAAAAATATATAAATATTATTAATAACTCCTTATTTTTTAAAATAGTTGGTATATTATTAATATAAATGAATATAAAATGTTATTTTTTTATTAGAGTTTGTAACACATATAATTAAATTAATTTTTATGAAAATAATTGAAATTATTAGTTATAATTCTACTTTTTATAAGATAAACGTTATGTTTGATGCTTTTTCATCACTATATAATCATTATATAATATATAGACAAATCAGAAAAATAAAATATGTATATTATATTTATTTAGCCTAACTTGAGGATTTTAAATGGCTTATCTTTATGCAGATTCATTTCCATTTATTGGACGAACAATGAACAATGAATATGTAAATAATTATCAATTATAATATTCTTCAAATTCACAAAATGCAAAAATAAAATATAAAATAATCATTGCGATTATTTATATTTTAATATAAATGAAAATATAAATGATTTAATGAAATTACAATGATATATGTAAATATATATAAATTATATATAATCATATATATCATAATATAAGCTAAAGAAATTTTAAGAAATTATAAATCAAGAATATCAAATTTCATACTAAATTTATATCAAATTTTATTTTTTTTCTAAATTTTTTTATATTTTTTGTTAATTTACTTTCAAATGATTAATACATAAATTATTTTATACTTAATAATAATCTTGTATAATTCAACATAGAAATAAATATTTTAAATATTTATATCGTTATAATCAATATCTGTGAATTATTTACTTCATATTTGAATTTTCTATTTCGCAAGTGAAAAATTTCTAGAATTCAATATATATTTTCCGTAACGAATGTATTTATTATAACTGTGATGACATCTTTTATTTATAGATTATTATAGTTTTAATTATGGAAAAATATTTCCTATGTAATGACATTTTTTATCTATAGACTATTATAATTTTAATTATGAAAAAATTTATAATGAAAGACTGTGTTTAAAATTTATTATGAAAATTCATATTCAATTAAAAATATATTTTTTCGACTGCTCATCAGAAAAAATATATAATTTAATAAACAAATTTGAAAAAACTAAATCTATATAAAATTTGTTAACAAAGTATGAAAATATTATGAATCTATTAAAAGGAATCTTAATAACGAAGCAGTAGATTTTTATCAATTATTTCTACAAAAAAATTTCCAGCTATGAAATCCATTTTATTAAAAAATAAGATATAATAATAAATAAAATTGTCACATTTGAGACTCAAAAAAAAAAAAAAAAACCATGAACAACAGATGTAATTACAAACTATTGCTTTGTATAGTTCGTTATATATTATTAACTGGAAATATTTGGTCATAGTTTTTCGAAAATGAAATAACTATAATTAATGATGAACATTATTTCTAAACCATTCGATGTTCACAATACTTTTTATGACAAATATTAATCGATATAATTATACTAATCTATATATTAATCTTATACACTAATATATACTTAATAGAATATATATTATAAGTAATATATTTATATAATTAACAAATATAATTTCAATCAAAAAAATACTTTTATTAATTTTTATTTTCATTTTTCCTAAATTGCAATTTTCATAAATCTAACCTTAGCTTTATATCCAGTTTTTATTGTATTTTTATTGCTTTTATTATTGTATGATCGATTTACTTATTACTCTCCATATTTCCAACTTCTATTTTTACTTTTTGACACTCTACTTTTTTAAAAAAAATATTATATTCACACAATATCAACGATGATGTTTTTGTTTTTTACCTAAATATTTAGATATATTTCCTTTTTAAAAAATATTATATTTATCAATGGCGATGTATTTAGTATCTTTGAACCTCCTAAAGAAAAAATCATAATATATTTTTACAGAAAGAATTAGGAATTTCCAAAAATCTAAGTGATCAATTTTTAAGAGAAAAAACTATTTCCAAATCTACAAATATGAAAATGTTGTATTGCACGTTATTATTTTTTCTATATCTTTTTGACGTTTTCCTATGTTATTAAAGACATAGTCAATGAATAATTTAAATAAACATAATATTTTGATTATTTTAATTAAAATTTTTTTTTCATATATTATATTTATATTTAAAATTTATATTAAATTATTTTTTTTATTTGTTTATTTTTAGATTTCTTTTTACAAATATGAAGATTAATCAAATTAATGTTATAAAAATCTTGATGGAAACATAATTATATGATATTAATGATGATATTAGTGACGAAACATTATATATATAACATAAATAGAAAAAAGATTGAATTGACAAATAATATTATAAATTTAATCGATTGATATATAAAAACATTATGTATGGATAAATACAAAAATTTAACAATATACAATAACAGATGAATTTACACCATACATTCTTGTTGAAAATAAACAAGTTTTTATATCAATATTAAATGCTGTGATAGAATTCGTCAAATTTATCAAATATAATATCTAATGATAATATCTATTGTTAATAATATTGAAAATGTAAATCTAGAGTATAAAAATTAGTATAAAAAAAGTCTACTGAGTATTTAAACTGTTCAGAAAAAATTTAAAAAAATGAAAAATCGAAAAAAATGTATAACTAAAATAAATAAAAAAAAATTGTTAAAATGAATAAGATAATTATTTATGATGTGGATATAAGACAATAATAAAAATCGAAAAATAAATTTAAAAGAATTTCAAACTTTCACGTATTGGTTATGAAAAATTTATGAAAAATTTTGCATATTATAATAATATTACTTGTTATTCATCATCATATTCATAATTTAATCGATTTAAATATAACTGAAAATTTCGTAATCAATAAATAAACTTAATACTTATGGAAAAAATAATATTTATAATAATAATTAAAATAGTTTTCAATTGAAAATTCATTTTGATAAAACATCACATATACATTCTGCATGTACAAAATAATAGAACACTTCTGGATTTTTGATTCACAAATATAATATAGTATATAAAAATTTTATACATACTAAAAAAGAAACTATCATTTCTTTAATAATTTACAAAAAGTCAATAACTATTTAAATTTTTTTTTTGATATTTTTTTTTATTATTTATATAATATATATATGAAAAACAGAGACAAATTGATAGGATATAAACATTGAACATATTACAATAAGAAATCAAAATAGTAAAATCTATGAATAAATATTTTATGTACTTTAATATTTTTGTTTATTAATTAAAGTGTCAAGTAAATATATTAATTATAAAATGGACCATGAAAAACAATAAAATAAAACTGAAAAAGAATATTTAAAAAAAAAAAGAATTTTACTGCAAAAATTATGAACAAAAGCAAAAACATAATCTTAAATTTCTTAAAAAAAAAAAAAGTGATAAATGATAATTATGGAAAATTGAAAAGTACAGCAAGATCATATTTTGTGATTATTCGAAAAAATCTTTAAAGAAATGATAACTTTTTTTTAGTACATATAAAATTTTTCTATATTATGTTATATTTATGAAGTACTAAAAATTTAAGGATCTCATTATTTTGTCACGGAGTATCACACAAAAATGGAAAAGAAACTTTATTCTTATAGTTTGTATTTTATATTTTATTATTATATTTTGATAACCTAAATAGTTATATTAGAATATCCTATGAGTTTCTTTCGCACCACCATCATATTAGGAATGACTTTAACTATTTTTATACTTTTATATTAATATACAGGCTTATCTATTATCTATCTATACGTTTATGGTTTCGGTTTCAGTTGTCCCAAAACTCTTTTAAAATACATTTCGTTGATAACACAATCTCTTTTAAAACTTTTTTCTACACCATTCAATATAGATAGCCAAAGAAAGCATTTACGACATGTTATGCTTTATTATTTTAAAAAGATAATAGTGCAAATAGATACTTCAGATGAGATCTGTATTACGGGAGTATTACGGGTTTACGGGAGTAGTGCTACAATTATTATGACCGTTCGCAATTGATTTAAGAGATTTAAAAAGATGTTTTGAAAGATGAAGACCGCAATAGCCGTGCAGCAACAACGGATACGGATTTTATCAAGGCTATATTTGCTGAAAATGCGCAAGATAGTGGATACCATTCCCAGACAACAATATATAATCACCTGATCAGGATGAGATATCAGTCAATGTGAAGTTTGGCTTCCACAGCTATTGATGAAAACCGGCTTTATGAATCACATCTCTAGTGCCATTTGTTTCTTCAGCGATATGAAAGAGATCCTTTTTTAAAGAGATTTGCACTGCAAACGAGACTTGGATTCTATACCAAAATGTACATCGAAAACACACTTGATCTAAGGACAATAGATCTTCAAGTCGTAAAGCCTGGATTTCACCCGAAGAAAGTTTTTTTCAATCTCTCCATTTGGTGAGATTGGAAAGATGTCTACTATGAATTCCTTTTTCAAAGTAAATCAATTCTGAAAAATATTGCAATCAGTTTGATAAATTGAAAATCGCCATAATAAAAAAAAAGCCAGAATTGGTGAACCGACAAGGCATTTTTCATCACAACAATGCAAAACTGCATGTTGTATTGGCTATAAGAAAAAAAATGCTACAATTTGATTGGGACATTCTATTGCATTCTCCATACTCCCTAGATCTTGGTCTATCTTTGTTTTATTATTTATTCTTATCATTAAAAAATTTTCTTCATGATAAACGATTCCAATCCGTAAGCGAAATAAAAACATATCTCGAGAAATATTTTGCAAATAATCTCAACAATTTTGGAAAGAGAGAATGAGGCTTTCTGAGGGATGGAAAAAAGCGATAGAGCAAAACGATTCATATATAATGCAATAAATCAATTTTAAATACAATATTGTATTCATTTCGTATCAAATAAAGAAAGAAACTTATGAGATATTCTAATATAATTCAATCCACAATTTTAACAAATATTCAATTATTTTCATTTTGTTCAAATAATACGTTCATTATTCCAAATATAGATAATAGAATTATAGAAATTATAAAATTTAAGAAATTAAAATTTTTAATAAGTCTTATTATTTATTATTTATTCTTGGAATGAATATAACGAGTATATTCTATAAAAATAAATATTGAAATTGGAAATAATAATAATTTCAAAAAATATGACATTAATCATCAATATACTCTTGATGTATATAAATAATAGATTCTGTATTTGAAAAAAAATTTGTTCAAAAATTATTAGTTAGATTTAGTCATCATTGTTATATTGTCATTACGTTATAGATAATATTTCGTTATGCTTGATTTTATTCTAATTGTATAATAATAATAATCGAATAATCATTCAGAAAATTTTGAAAATCCTGTGGAATTCTGTTTCACAAATTTAACTATGATAATATGTCATTATTGTCATTATTTGTTATTATTTTTAAATTTTTAGTGTAAAGAACATTTATATTTATTTCTTCGAAAACTTTCATTATTGTAAATATTATATAAAATAGTCACTTTATTGATAAAATTCAAAATATATGAGTGAAACAATATGAATAATTTTTATGAAAATATTTTACAATATATTTTTTTATCGATAAAATTATTCGTAAAATTAAAGATTTATTTT
>NW_006263591.1:151601-152223 GCF_000469605.1 Apis dorsata | reverse complement strand
AAATAAAATAATTTTATAAATAAATAAAATTATTTTTGAATAACAAATTCACTTATATTTTATCAAAAAAATCAATTTATTTAAATAATAATATTAGAAACATTAGAAATATTATATTTATTTTGTTAATTTTTTAAATATTAATATATTTTTTTAAATATTTATTTATTATTTACCCAAATATAAAATACGTAAGAAATTTGATTTTTTTATTATAAAAAAAGGTATATTTGAAACTCTTGTTTCATATAATAAATGTATAAAACAAAATATTTAAAACATTTATATTTATGATATATTTCTTATTTATATTAGTAAAAAAAAATAATTTAGTTATAAATATTTATTTTCAAAATAGACTTTGAAAAAACAATATAAAATATAATGTTCACAAATATTAGAATTTTTTTCTCAAAGAAGAATGAAAACATGTTTTTTGTATCACGAAATTTAAAATTAAATTACAGTCGAAGTAGTTCATGATATTAAATTATATTTCTGAAACAAAATATTTTAGAATTTTCAAATTCTTATTTATAATTTATTATCTATTGAGAAATGCATATTTAAATATTTGTTAATATGTAAGAGAGGATAACTGATTGTTGATAATTGATTAATG
>NW_006263591.1:145919-151542 GCF_000469605.1 Apis dorsata | reverse complement strand
TATATATATTATAATAACATTAATTGTTAATCTGATATCTTTCTTACAAAATTTTTGATATAGAATTTATGGCATAAAATGTATTAATATTGTTTTATTTTTTAATATTTTTTAATTTTTAATTTTTATTATTTTTTACTATTTTTAAGAATATTTTTCCTTTTGGAATTGCATTCTTTTTTATATATTCTTAATTAATATTTTATTATATCTTTATCAAAATTTCATTATATATTCAAATAAATTTCAAATAAAAATCAATTAAAAAAATTGCTTTTTTCGAATTTAAAAAAATATATTTATAAATCATTTCTTTAATATAGTTAGTAATCCTTAATAGTTCTTTTATTAATTTCCCGATAAATTAGATATTCTAGTAATAATAAAAGTTTGAAAATTGCTTCTTTTAATAATAAATAGGGAAGGAAATAATTTGTTATCTGCTGATACTATTAGTGAATTGTATAATTATTGTATAATTGTATAATTATGTTATTATCAATGTTGATTAAATTATTATAGATATCTCTTTTTCATCTTTTTATGATAAAGATCTATCTTAATATATTTCTAGCTAAAAGCTTTCAGTTTGTATTGAAAATATTTTATTGTCTATATATTAAAAACATGAAATTTTAATATTTCAAAACATTTATTTGTTGTTTCCTTTAATATTTCAAAATTATATATATATTATATATATATACATTATTTTTTGCTATTCGTTTTTTTTATTATTTCGAAAATAATTTTTATATACTACAAATTCATTAAGATCAAATCTTCTAAATCATTCGATGGCGAGTCAATTAGTACTTTTAATAGTTTAACTATTATTTCATATTCGTTATTTCAAATTCGTTATTTGTTAACATATAACATAAAAGATTTTAAATATAAATATCAATTTATATTCAAGAAATAAGACAAATTAAAATGTAATTATTAATTTATAATAAATTATCAGTTTTAGATTATAGACTATTTAAACTTGAATAATTATAGAGTTTAGTTTAACAAAATTAACTATGATAATTTTTTTCTTTTTCTATTATTATTATTGCATTATTTTTTTATTGCATTATATTGTAATATTCTTAATAAAGAAAATATATTTTACATATATTTTTTTAAATTATATCATTGCAAACATTATATAGAATAATAGTTTTATTGATAAAATCCATAATAAAATAAAAAAATAAAAAATTTCAAAAACGTATCTTCTATTTTGCTATACTTTAGCTATATACTATAGCTATACTTTATATATACTATATACTATTTATATATGTATATATGTATATATATATATATATATAAATTATCATAAGAGTAAATTAATATTTAATTTAAAAAGAATAAAAAATTCAAAATTTTCAATATATTATATAAATAAATTTTTAAGAAATTTTCTTATGTGATTGAATTCCATATTCAACATGCAATTTAAAAAAAAAAATTTGTTATCTAATTTCTAATTGTTGTATGTTGTCTAATTCTCAAAATATTAAAAAAAAACTTTTCAAATTTGAATGTTGATTCTTTCAAAATATCAATCGATAAAAAGAAAATATCGAATATTTTTCGAATTAGCTTTCTCATAATAAATTTCATAAATCAGCATATATATTTATGTTTTCTTGTAAATGTAATAATATTAATCATCTCATTATATATTTTTAATGTTAATTGACTATATGTATTTATATAAATACTTGATAAGTGGCAAAATACTAATGCATATATATAATAAAATTCTATATAATAATTCTATATAATATATATATATTAATAAACATCAATGTTCATAGTATAATATCTTCAGATAATATAAATAACTTATAAAAAATCAAAAAATAAAAAAAATTATAATAGACAATTCATTGAGAAAAAAACTTAAAAACAAAGAAACAATGCAATATTAAAAGTATCAATGTCATTCCTTTTTCAATTGCAATTTTTAATCTAAATGTATGAATCTCTTTGAAAGAATACAAAATAAGATGTACAAACATAAAATAAATCCTCAAAAATAAAAACAAATTAACATATACATTATATAGAGCAAATGATCATTTGGTATCATACAAAAAATGATTTGATGCATATTAATTATCATAATAATAATAATAATAATAATAGAAAAAGAAAAAAATTAGAAAATAAAAAATAGAAAAAATAAAAAGATTAATAAATCTAAATATTTCATATAATCAAATAGCCAAAAAAAAAAAAATTAATTAATTTCTCTATTAAGATCTTAAATTAATTAAACACAATATTATACATTATTACATGCAAAATTTAAACATTTTTATAAATCTAATAAAATAATAAATCAACATTTAAAGCAACTAGCACTAATAGTAAAGAATAAAAAATTACCTTCTTATTCCAATTATAACTTTTTTTATTAATAAATGAAATGATTAATAAAACATTTCTATTTAATAATGATCATAATATTCAAATAAATAATATAATTAAATAATATAATTATATCCATACTAAACCTAACAGAAATAGATTCAGAATAGAACAGAAATTATATACGTATACTAAGTTTAATTACAATAAAATATACAAACTAACTTAAAAAACAAATCTTTATGAATATATCAAAATAATATATTGTATGACAAATATATATCAGATCTTAATATATTGTATGACAAAAATTTAACAAATTAGAAAAGAGGAAACTTAACAAAAAAACCAATAGAAACAATAACAATAATAACAATAAAAGAAATACTAAGAATAAAAACTTATAAAAAAATATCATTTAAACAATATCTAAACAAAAAAATAAAAAATTATAAAAAAGCAAAAAATATGTAATACAATAATTCAAACAAAATATAATAATAATCATCATAATAACATCATACTTTTCATATTATCAAAGGAATTTCAAAAATTTATAAATAGTTGATAAATAAAATAAAAAACATCATCTTTAAAAATTTGGACGAAATAATACGATAAATAAACAGAATATTTTTCTTATACGTAAGTATAGTTAAAATAAAAATCACTAATGATTATTTTTTCAAATTAAATCAAACACAAAAATAAAAGCAATGAATTCTATTTAGATTGTTAGTTCTAAATAGAATATAGAAAGTTAATTGTTTGTTAGCAAATTTAAAATTCAATATTCTAAAATTAATGTACTCACAAGATATGCTATTTTAAATGTTATTTAAAAAAAAAAAAAGAACTCGCTATTTAATATGGCAGATGCATGTGGTTCGAAATTCTTTAATTTATTTCAGTCTATTTTAGTTTACCTAAATTCTTTAGTTTTCGTTAATTTTAAATTTAATTAGTATTCTGAAAGCTCGGATTAATAAAATATAGGTGACTAATTTTTTATATTTGCTAATTTTATTATTATACATTTACACTCTTAAAAAAGATTATTCTACAATTTTTAAATTTTTTTAACTTTTCATTTTGGGAATATCATTAAATATAAAAATATAAAAATCTCTGCTTCTTGTTAATGCCAACTTTACATATTTTCTTTCTAGGGATTTATTTTAGTATGAAAAATTATTAGTATGAAAAATTAGTATGAAAATATTTTACTATGAAGATGGTGCATATACAGCTTTGGTGATATACATATTATATAAATAGTGATATAAATTTATAAGAATTCGGAAATTGAGTATGTAGCTTGATGCCTGTGAATTATTTTCTTGTTAAAATATATGGGAGATATTTAAAATAAAGCTTTGAATATTTGTTGTTCGATATCTCTTATTTATAAGACTTTTTCATTGCGAAATTTATAGAATTCTTATATTTGATTTAATGATCAACTAAATTTCCTTTCATGGAATTTTTTGCTGGTCATGAATTCTTTTTTTAAATTGAATTTCTTCAATTCTTCTAGAATTTAGGTCTTTCTTTTGAATCAAATTGAGTCAATGTAGCCTAATAATTAGTGGATTGAATTCTGTTTTGTATCTCGATATTTTTCCTTTTGAGTTTTGATTTATCTTCGAGTACATAAAAATGAAAAAAAAAACATTGTTGCCATATACATACGTACGAATATTGGAATATTGGAAAGATAGGATAACTTTTAGAAAAATTAGCTTAGGACTCGTCAAAGAAGAGCACAGAATAAAATATGCCAAAAAAAATTTGAATATTTATTTCTTTTTTTGCTTTAACTCAAAAACAATTAACTAAATTTATCATTATTTTATAATAAATTTAAAAATTAACTTCAGAAACTTATCGGATGAATTGTATTTGTTTATCGGATTCCGACTTTTCTTCTATTTTATTGTCCATGGATATTTAAACAATTTACACTTTATATTTACTCAGTAGATTTTGAAAAATCCACTTTTATTTTATTCATTGATATTAAAGTTAAATTTATGGAATTAGTTTATGATGTTAACTGAAAATTTTGGCAAATGTATTTGTATTTTAACGTCAAGCGCCTATTATTTCTAAAAATATTGAAGATTATCTGATTTAATAGCAGTATGACATATTTTAATTTTTTGTTTAATTTAAATATTATATACACAAAATTAAATATATTTAAAAATTTTTTTAGTAAATTTATTGTTATAATAAATAATTATTTTCTAAAATTTTTATTTTTTTAACTTTATTTTTTTTTATATTTTTTGTTGAATTTTATCTATTTTATTTATCTAAAATTTTTCGAATTGTTGTCTTCTAATTTTAATTTTTTATGAAGTTTTATTCTTGATTTTGTTCTTCTATTCTATTCTCTTCTATTCTTCAATTTATTCTTGATTAAATTGTAAATCTGATTGATGAAATTTAGAAATTTTATCTACTTGAATTGTTAATTTGAAAAAATCTTGGCTACATTATATTATAATATTTTGATCGTATAATTGTTGAAAAATATTATTATAAGTAGAAACATGATCATTGCTATTGTAAATTCCATTCAAAAATGTGTAAATTCGATATTAATAATAGATGATACACTCATGACACATACTTAACAACCCCATAATAAAATGTCCAAAAACAAATTGTAATATTTTTAATAGAAATAAATATTTATTTAAACGCGTAATGTATCAAAAATAATCTCAAATTAAAAAATAAATAAATGATCAAAAGAGCATAGAAATAAGCAATCAAACTAAGTTTTTGTAATCTCTTAAAAATAAGTTAGTATTTGTTCAATCTCTATATTGTTCAAAATGTTAAAATACTAAAAATTTATATCTATATATTATTTAAAAAAAAATAAATAATAATCAAAAAGATAAATATATTTCAATATAAATAATTCATTATTATACATTTTTTTAATTAAGCAAGAAATAAATGAAAACAAAAATTATCATGATTATCATGATTATGTTGTATTAACATTAATCGTATTAATTATATTAATATCAGAATCATCATAATAATTATGTATAGTATACATACAATGTATATATGCATATATATAATATATAATAGTATACATACAATATATTCTTTATTTCCGCTTATCTTTCGGTTTAGTAATTTCTGATTTTTGATTTACAAATATAAATCTATATATATATAATATAATATAAATCTATATATATATAAAAATATATATATAATAAAAAAA
>NW_006263591.1:142907-145793 GCF_000469605.1 Apis dorsata | reverse complement strand
ATATATATACTTATAATATATATATAATAATCATATGTATATAGGCATAAGGCAGACAACATAAAAAAAAATTTAAGAATTTTATAGATCAATAGGTCATAACGGTATTCTTCTCCTTTCTTTGTTCACAAATAATAGAGAAAATGTATCAAAAAATGTAAAAAAATGTGGAATATTTATAAAGGATGATTGTAAATAATGTATCAATAATTAATAATTTAAATCAATTTCATTAATATTTTGTTATTCTTTTTTCTATTTAATCATTCTTCTTATTTATATTCTATAAATTTTATAACATAATTCATTATATTATATTATATATTCTATAAATTCTTTATAACATAATTCAATTCAAACTATTGATTAATAAAACTATTTATTTCCTTTATCCTTTCTAGTTTTATTCTCTTCTATATATACATATACATATATGTACATAATCAATCGAATTTTTGTTTTAAATCTTATTTGGATTATTTGAATTTCATCAAAATTATTTTTTGTTGTTATCAATTTTTAATTTTTGACTAAAAATTCAATGAATATTGCAAGCTTCGTATTCATTTAATATGCTTCCGTATAATTTTTCTCCTATTTCGGAAGTTAGATTATCATTTCATGAGGTGATAAATGTAATAGCAGCAAATTTATTATATATATAAGATTACAAAAAGTACTTCAAAAATTGGCAAAAATCTTATTGTATAAATATTTTACAATGAAAAAAATTGAAAAAAATAAAATAAATTTTGATAAATAATATATTTTATTGAATTAACTTCAATTTATTAATCATAATTGTGGATAATTTATGTTTAATGTTTAATTTAGTAATCTCAATATCTATGAATAAACTTTAAGTCATTAAATGAATGATTTTAAAAAGAATATTGAAATAAAATTTTGATTTCATTGAAATAAGAATTTAATCTTTCTTAATTTTCATGCAAACAAAGATCAAAAATATAATAATATAATATAATAAATATGATTACTATAAATAAACAATAAATATGATATATTATAAATATAATATATAGTTACTTGAAAAAGATCAATGGGATCAATAGAATTAAATATTTATGTCAGAAAAATTCCTTAATTTTTCAATTAAAATTAAATTGAAATTCAATTCAATTAAAATTTTTCAATTAAATTCTATGAATAATCTATGAATCTGTTTAATTTTTATCATTAGCTCTTTTATATTTAAAAATAAAATAAATATCTAAAAATTAAAGGGAAAAAAATAGTAAGAGTAGAAAAAATTCTATTATCAACGCAAAAAAAATTTTTGTTTCATATTGGTTTCAAATTTTTCAAAATCTAAACTGAGAATATTCCAAATAATTTTTAAATAAAAAATTTATTTGATGCGAACAATATTGTTTTAACAATAATAGCAACGATAGACTGCAATGATATATTTTTTTCGATATTTTTTTCGAATCGATTCAATATTGAAGAAAAATAACTAAAATAATAATTATTTTTGATATTGCTAGTCAATTACGGTGACTACGGAAAAAAATCTATCCTAATCAATTCATTAAATCGGAAATATTATTTAAAAATATAAAGTGATTTAATTGCCTTCAACTAATAAATTTATGATTGCCTTTTAATTATAATTATAATATATTTATTATATTTAGATGTAATTCAGACTTATACATCTATTATAATTATAATTATAAAAGATGTATTTTCGTCTGAATTGCATTTTGATGAATATCCGAAAAATCGATTTCACGAATTCTTATGTGAGTTATGTGAGAGAATTACATTATATGCATTTTTTTTTTTGAGTTTTGACGTTTGAATTCATCAGAATATTTAATCCTCATTCAATTTACCGTTGACATTTTAATTTATGAATGGCGAATTTCTTATGTCGATTGTTATTCTTTTTTTTTTTTTATTACATTTTCTATATTTAATTATATATTTATTTTTTATCGATATTAGATTGATAATTATATCTCATTCTCTAATTCACTCGTTTTCACGCACAAGAAATATTTGTTCTATTAGCTTATCATCAAAACTATCTGATTTTTAATATTAATATATTCATTGATATTTTTTTCTTTTCAACTTGTGTAGCAATCTTTTACTATTTATTTGAGTGAAAATATATTTTACTTTTATATGCTATATTATGGAGAAGCATTTTTGTTTTTATTGATGAAATGTTAAGGAATTTTTATATATCATTATATCGGACGTACTAAAATATTTTTCTCTTATTATTGTTTTTAGTATTTTCGATGGTTTTTATTTTCATTATGTAGTCTTGTTTTTTTTTATATGTTCTTTTTATCTAAAAATAATTCCAAGACATTTTATATTTTTCTTTATAAAAATTACATATAATTTCATTGCCAAATTTTATTTCAAGAAAAATTTGCTTATTAACTATGAAATATACATTTATACTTTTTTAGTTTAGCTTATTTTACTTTTAGCTTAATTTTAAGCTTTTTTTAGCTTTAATTTTGCTTTTTAATTTTTGAGTTTTATAATGTAAATTATTTGTTCAATTCTGTTCTTAATTATTATTGTGTTATCAGGTAAAATGATGTCTTTGCCTAGATTTTCATGTGGTATATAACAAATATAAAATACATTCGAGTACACTGTATTTCTATTTCACATGTTTTAATAAATAAATATATTTCATTGATTTTTATGTAAAAATGACTACTTGGAAAAGCAATTTACTATTACTTTTACAAGTGATTGAAAAGTTTATCTGAAATGAGTTGTTTTAGTTGTATGTTGTGTGATATTTTGTAAATTTTTAATATCTGTAATATCTGTATGTATTTACAATATTATTTTTTTTAAATAAGATAAAGTACTATTATTTTACTATTATTT
>NW_006263591.1:133839-142786 GCF_000469605.1 Apis dorsata | reverse complement strand
CAGTATTATTATTCTGGGTTTGCTATTACTTAATGGTATGATGATTTTTTTTTAAATTGATAATGATATATTATATTTTACATTAAGGTTTTCTTTTTAATTCGTTAAAAAATTATTCTATATTATTAAAACAATGTTATTAAAGAAGCTTCTTCTGTTGATAATATATTGATAAGAACATAATTGGGATAAAAATAAATAATAAAACTTGGAAAATATATTTTCATATATTCTATCTAATAAATCAGTATACATATTGATTATAAATATATCAGTTTATATATTTAGAATATATATATTATAATTGAATATTTTTAATATCTTTCTTCTTTTATATAAAAACTATTGTACTATAAAATTTTGTTCAAGGAGTTTCTTATAATAATAATATAATAATTTTTTTTTATCTCGTGGATTTCTTGTAAAAAATATATTTCAATATCATATGCAAGAAATCTTATTATCTTTTTAACAAAAATTTGAGAAGTGGTTTTTTTCTATTGCTTGGTTATTTTTTATTAACATTATTTAAATGTAACTTTTGCAAATTATTATGTACATTTGTTTTGTATTTTGATTTTTTGTATTTTAATTATTGTTTTTGACATTCTTAATTTTTCTTATTAATTGAAAATCTTGTATAATGTATTTGTTTATATTTTATATTAATTTGGGAAACATTTTTATAATTCTTTTCGGATTTTGTATCTCTTGTATAATATAGAGATCATAGGTTTCCGATAAATCAGTTATACCATCTCGAGTCATATGTATTCTCATTATTGAATCTATCATATTTACATGCATGATAAAAATGATCGAAAAAAAGTAACTAAATAGAATAAGATAAAATGATAAAAAACGATGACTCTAATGTATTGCATGATATAATATAAAATGTTATTAGAATTTGTTCCAGAATTTGCTTCTATTCTACTTCTCTTCATTGAAATGTTATTAAAATAAAAACCTGAATGAAAATATAGGATAATATAATATAAAAAAATATAGATTCAATAATTTTAAATCATCGATTGATATGATAAAAATTTTGTTTGTATTATATAACACAATTCATTAACATATTCAATAACATATTTAAAAAATATATTTGAAAAAGCAATTACAATTTAAAAATTTAATTTACATTATGGTTTCATGTAGATATAAAAATTTTATTTCTATTTTGAATTGGAATGGAATAAATGAAATTAGAAATCTAATCCTTTCATTTCTATGTTATTCAGTTTGTGAATGTTTAGCAATTTATAATTTGTATAATAATTTGTTGTATTTTCTTATTCATGCAGATAACATAAATTTTTTTTAAGATATAATATAGAAAAATATGATTGACCATATTTTATATAAAAGTTTGCGATTGCAATAATTTTTTATATATTTATTTTTCATTTTTTATTGAAAACGTACACATTGAGGAATATCTTGAGTTTTTGCGACTTTACTTTAACTAAAATATTAGCCAATCTTTTCATATTTACTTTTATTATTTGAAACCAATTAATTCAATAATATATAATGATATATAGTAATAATAATTTGTTATCGTATTAAGTTATAAAATGGATTTTTATATAAAAAGCTTATATTAATATATAATTATAAAAATATATAATTTTAAAAATATTTTTCAAAATAATTTTAGATTTTAATCGAAATATCATTATATTTATGACATTCTTCCAATTCTAATAAAAAAACATTCTTTTCAAAAAAATCTCGATTTTTAGAAACAAAAATCTAAATTATAGAAGTTCTATTGCTAAACATTTTCTAAAGCAAGAATAATTTTAAATTTTTAAGAAAATCTGTTAGAGAAATATTTGAGCAATAAGGAGAGTAAGGAATTTATAATCCAATTTTCTATAATTTTTAAGAAAAGTTTCTATAATTTTTAAAAAAAACTCATTTAGAAAAAAATAAAATTCAAAATTCATTAAAAAACATCTTTTCTGAATGTTAAATATAGTAAATTTTACAAAGATATCAAGTAATTTTCAAATATTATATCGAAAAAATTATGTTCAAATATTGAATGAACATAAATAAGACATTTCACATAATTTAATATTTTTCATCTTTACCATGTAATATATCTCGTGATTCGAGAATTCTTGTAATTCTTTTTTTAATAATCTGTATTAATATCAAGTGATAGAACCATCTTTTTATAATTACTTTGTATCTTTTGAAATCATTTGGAAAGTAACTGATATTATTTGCATTTATTATTACTTATTGCTATAATTTTACAATATGATTCTACTTTTTTAATTTATATTTTCATAAATTGTGTGTCTGTATTTTAGTATAATCAGAGATTATAATTGTATTTTATTAAAATTATTTTATTTATATGTTAATAAAATTTATATTTATAAATTTAAATTATTTATATTTTAATAAAATTTAATAGCGATACATCTTAGCGATGCAAGACATAGCTGATACTAATTACAAATTTACATATAATTATTATCAATATAAGTGCTTATGGAAAAAAAAAGATGATGGATTTTTTTTTAAATGTATTATAATCATTTATAAAGTGATAATGATTTTAATATGTCAAAATTGAAATATTTTTATATATAGATATATTAACTAATATAATAGATATATTAATATTTTGTATTTTATTAGGTGATAAAATTCATTCAAGCCATACTTAAGACTTTATTCTAAACAAAATCTAGTTTTAAAAAATTTAAAATCTAGTTCTCGAAGAAGTCCGTGATATATTAAATCTGTATTTGAAATATTAAAGAAAATGTAATATTAGGGTGTCCCATAAGTTTTTTTTGCACCAGGAAAGACTTTAACTGGTTATTTTTATATGAACATGCAGACTTATTTATGGTATTTTCAGTTATCTCAGAGCTCTTTTAAAATACCTCTTTTAAAATCTTTTAAAATTTTGTTGGTGACACAGTCTCTTTTAAAACTTTTTTTTAATATGAATAGCCAAAGGAAGCATTTCCGGCATGTTATGTTTTATTGCTTTAAAAAAGGTGATAGTGCAAATGATACTGCAGACGAGATTTGTTTACGGGAATAGTGTTATAACTGTTATTAACCATTCGCAATTGATTTAAGAGATTTAGAACTGGCAATTTTGACTTGAAAAATGAAGCGATTGTCCAACAATGACAAATACGGATTTTATCAAAGCCATGCTTGCTGAAAATCCGCGATATAGTGTGCAAGAGATAGTGGATGCCACTAATATTTCCAGGAAAATGATAAATAATCATCTGACCAAAATAGGATATCAATCGATATGAAGTTTAGGTTTCATAGCTATTGACGCAGATTGACTTTATGAACCGCGTCTTTATGTGCCTTTTCCAGCGACATAAAAGACATTCTTTTTTAAAGAGGCTTATCACTGGAGATTAAACTTGGATTTTGTATCAAAATATGCATCGAAAACGCACAAGAAAAGCTGTTACAGTTTGATTGGGACATTCTATCGCATTTTCTACATTTCCCAGATCTTATTCTATCTAAGTATTACTTGTTCCTGTTATTAAAAAAATTCTCTTCATGATAAATGATTCCAATCCGTAAACGAAATAAAAACGCACCTCGAGGAATATTTTGCAAATAAACCTCAATTTTAGAAAAAGGGAATAATGAAGTTTTCTGAGAGATGGAAGAAAGTGATAAAGCAGAATGGTTTGCAATAATTATGCAATAAATTAACCTTAAATACAAATATCGTGTATTCATTTCGTATTAAACAAAGAAAGAAACTTATGGGACAAATAATATATTTGAATAATTTGAATGACATAACAGCTAAAAGAAATACAAATATTTTAAGACACTATAATTTGTTTATATAGCAGCATAATTTGTTTATATAGCAACTTATATAATTATAGATTTTCAAAAATTATTTTAATAATAAGACAAGAAGAATGTAATATCAATATAATGTTGTAAACTAATTCTAATGATATAGTGCAATCTTAGAGCTTAATGATATATATATCATACTTTGTTCAGAAGAAATATAAATAAATAAAATTTATATATTCAATTATATATTTATTTAAATTTATATAATTTATTTCAAGTGTATTTCTTTACTAATATTTATCGATATATGTTCTGTTATGGTAATTTTTTTTTGTTTATATTGTATAAAATATTGTTTGAAAATACTAGAAATATTAATTTTTTTATTATCCATTTTAAATCATGTAAAAAGAATAAGATAATTATGAAATAAAGATAATTATTTATTTTATTTTGTTGATAACTTTGATCTTGATGTATGTTATCAAGGACGTCACTTTTTCTTTGTAATTTAATCAGCTAATATTAATTTCTTACAGTTTTCAGAAAGAAATATTTGTAAAAAAAAGTTAATTTGTCCAAAAGTGATTTTAGATATATATATATATATTATCTATATACAATATTATTATTATATATTATTATTATTATTATTATATATTATTATTATATATTATTATTATCTATAACAATTAATATTAATAATTATAAATAAAACATAAACGAACTTTGCTCTCTCTGTATTTCTATAAAAAATCTAAAATCACTTTTATTATATTCATAATAAATAATAAAAAATATCGTAAATATTCACTCTTAATTTTAACAAAGAGATTTCAATGCTTAATATTGAATATACATAATAGTAAATATATTTTTAAATATTCGAAAAATTAAAAGAATCCATCTATTATATATATAAGAAAAAGTTATTCAAAATGATTTTGAAATAAAGTCATATCAAAAAATAAATATTTAATATTAAAAACACATTTTAAACATAAAATAATTAATGTTCCAGTTATATATTGATATTTATTACTTTAAATTTAGAAATATTTTGTTCACGATTTTAATATCTTCCATTATACAATGTGATTGATGTGAAAGAAATTATGATGAAAATATTGTACATATTGTATATATTTGACATGTATTATATTGATATATATTTTTTAAATTGTTTAAAAAAATTTTTATAATTATTGAAATACGTTTAAAAATATAAAAATATATTTCCTAAAAAAAAATATCATTTAGAATTACATATTTTCAATTCAAAATTCGATAATATGATTATAATCAAAGTTATTTGAATTAAGATGTTTTAGATTAATAATAATAATAAATAACAATTCATACTTTTAAAATTTTTTAAATTTTTATTTTCTTTATAATAGTTAAAAAACTGTTCTTTTTAAACTGAATCTTTTTCTAAAATGATTAGAAAGTGATTTTCACTTAACTATTACTACTACTATAGATATTTATAATAATTACTCTATCTCATACTCTATCATAGAAATATTCAATACAGATTGATTTAGATTATACATAAATTCAATACAGATTGTTTAGATTTGTTAAATATAATACAGCGATATATATATATAATTCAGTAGCACATATGGAACGCTATTATCATAACTCGAAAAATCTGTGTTCTGTGATTGAATAGTTATAAATATAAGCCAATTATATTTTATTTATTTATTATATTATATTATTATATTATATTATTTATTATATTTTATATTTATTTTAAATTATTATATAATTTTTTGTTAATAACTTGTTAACAAAATCAAAGAAAAAATTTTGCAAAAAAAAATGTTGTTTAAAATTGTTTCAGGAATTTACAATCAATAATTAATTTATTTAATATATTTTTAAAATGCTCTATGTGAATTCATTTGATAGAATTCATTTGATAAAAAGATTGACTTATAAATTTAGATTATCATAATAGATTAGGTAAATATATATCCATTTGTTATGTTTATCTGATAATTGAATATATTCATCAGAAAATATCGAACAAAAATATATTTAGTCACTATGTAATCTTAGCTTTAAGAATAACATTAGATCTATATTGTTTTGTTCATAATAACGAATTTAAATTTTTTGTATCATGTCTAAATGGTTATCCTTATGATTCCGTTTATTAGACAAATTGTAAATACAAATGTGGTATTCTGTCAAATATGCTTCGAAATTGCTGAATTTATATAGAAATAACTTCTAAAGTAATTGAGTCCTAAATTTTAAATTAATATTTTTAAATTTTATTTATCAAAAATTATTAGAAGATATAAAAAAAAGTTATTAATTTTTTATACATTATAAAATTATGACATGGTTCATTTAAGTCTATTATTATATATTACAATGTTAAAAATTAGTAAATATTAAATTTGAAGACACAAATATTATGCTATTCCTATTATCATTAAATATAATTCAATTTTTCTTTGATAAATTTTCATAGAAAATTCGTACATCTCTATTCATATTATCTATATATCTAATTCATATTATCTCTATATATGACAATGTTTGGTTTTGGTGAGTTAATAATTGTTAATTTGTTTAACAATTATTAGAAAATAATTTTCTAATAGTTGTTAATTTTATTTTCTAATAATTTAAAGTTTCAAGATGAGTAGGAATTTGTGTAAGAGAAATATTTAATATTTAATATAATGCATAATGAATAAAAATAAAAAATATAATTTCAAATATATAATAATAATAAACATTTTATACATGAATAATAGTAATAATATCAATGGTAATATGTTTTCTTTTTCTTTTTCGAGGAAAAGAGAAAACAATCATTTCGCGATGCATGATTGAAAGATTTAAATTTGATGCTCTAATTTATAAAATGCAATATGATTCATACAAAATTAAATATAAAATTTGCATTATTATTTACACAATTATTTATTTAAAAAATTATTATTCAGGAAAAAAAAACTATTGAAATATAAAAATTTAATTAATCATAATATAATAAATAAATATAATTAAAATAGAAAAAAATATAAAGGAAAAAATTTATATAATCTTTAAAGAAAATTTTCATTCATTAATACTGATTAAAATTTGTAAAACAGAATGGCATAAAAAAATAATATATTTTTTAATGATCAAAAGATATGTCTTTGAAAAGAATAAAAATAATAACCATTATAAAAATAAATATTTTTAATAAATGTATCATATTAAAAAAATAAATAAATACTTTTTATTATTGAAATATTGATATATCATGTTAAAACTTTATTATTTTGATATGATATGTTAATGAAGATAAAGTACCATCATATTTATTTAATTGCAAGATTCAAGAAGGCACTGCAAAAAATTTACATAAAAGCCTTACATACATATTACATATTATATAAATGTAAGTTATCATTGAAAAATAATAAGTTATATTATAAATTATATTATTAATAATAATAAAATAACAATAATAATATAATAAATTATATTATAAATCATATCATTAATAACATAGTTGAAATATGTGGATAATATATAAATGATGATATATACAAATGATAATTTAGAAAAAAGAACTCTGATTTCTGATTTAATATAAGCTAATAAAAAAGTTACTGTCTTGCATTTATTATTCTTAGTTGCATTACTTAGTTGCATACTATGTAAAAAATAACTTATCTTCCTGACATTCAGGAATTATTACACTCAATTTCTATATATATATATTTCTTATAGAGTCCAAAAAGAAAATACTTGAAAAGTTTATGTAAAAAGAATAAAATAAAATACTTTAATTATCTATGATAATGGTATTATGAAAGTGCATGAAAAAATATATATATTAAAATAATGAATAGTATAATGAAATGTATACAATAATGAACACAATAATGAATAATAAAATGTATGTATGTGTATATATATATATATATAACGAATAATGAATAGTTTTATATAGTAATTTTTATATTTTTATCAAAGCAAACATGGAAGATAAATTTAAGTCTACACAATTAATATTCTTATAATATTTAATATTTATATTTTTATCTTTTATTTACTTTTACTAAAAATCATTTATAAGTTTTAAAATTTGCATTATAAATATTTGCGAATTTTATAAATATTTAATAAATGATTCCAAAATAAAAAAATTAATATATTATTCATTTTCTAAATATTTTAGATTTTTAAAATTATCAAGTAGTCCATTTTCTGCATAACAAATGATTTATATAATTGAATGATGAATATGAATATAAATATGAATATAATGAAGAAAATTTACTTCTTTTGTTATTGGAATCAAAACTTCAAAAATAATAAAAGGAATTAAGAATAAAAATTCAAAAAATAATGAAAAAAATAATAGAATTTTATTTTAATATTCAAAAATTTTATTATCATTAATTTATTAAATTTTATTATTAAAACATCATTATTATTAAAAACATTTAAAAAATATTGTTTAATACAAAATTTTTATATCTATTATAATTTTGTAATAATTTTATAATCTTTTATAATATCAAAAATATTTGAATGGGATTGAATAAAAATTAATATAAAAATATTTATTATAAAAACACTTAATAATATAATATGATATACATAATAGATAATTTAATATGAATAATTTATAATACATGAATACATGACAAATAATTATTATATAATATAATGTAACAGAAATTATAGAACAGATAGAATATATTAAATAAATATAATGAAATTTATAAAATTTTAGTTTTATATGGCAAATGTTATTTTATTTTTCTAGAACTGAAATGATATTATTATAATTAATTATAAATTAATTATTATAATTAAATATAAATAAATTTTGCTATAAAATTAATACAATTGAAAATTTTAAAGAGAAATTAATTTTCAAAAATATTGCTAATATAATTTTATATTTAAATTTTATATTTTTATATTTAACATTATTTTATTATATATAAAGATATTTTTCATAATGCAAATAAAAATAAATCTTTATTATCTATTTATATAAAAATAGATTAAAAATAAAATCAATAAGTGCAATTTCAAGAATTTTAAAATATTAATAAAAATATTAATAAATATATTAGAATTATTTAAT
>NW_006263591.1:128622-133819 GCF_000469605.1 Apis dorsata | reverse complement strand
ATATATTCTATGTTTAATTCTCATATATAAATACAAAAAATGAATAATATTTAAAAAAATAAATATTTAAAAAAATTAATATTTGATTTTATTTAATTAATTTAATATTTTATATATTTCTCTTTCTTTCGAAGAGTAAATAAAATGATAATAATAGTGATTAATTTAATTAATTAATTAATTTAATATTTTATATATTTCTCTTTCTTTCGAAGAGCAAATAAAATGATAATAATAGTAGGTATTATTAATAGTAAACAAAATGATAATAATAATAAGTAATAGTAAGTAATAATAAGTAATAAACAAAAATGATTATTAAAAAATAAGTGTGTAAATTGTATATATTGTATTATAATATTATAATATACAATATATTTTATATTTTTATATTTTTCATAATTTTGCAAAAATTTGTATTTGTTTATATATTCATGTATTATCTGTATGTTTATATACATTATATAATATAGAATTATTTGTTATGTATTCATATATTATAAATTATCTATATTAAATTATCTATTATGTATATCATATTATATTATTGTTTTTATAATTAATATTTTTATATTAATTTTTATTATTATTATTATTTTTTTTTATATATCATTATTATATATATTTTAGTTTATTTCATACATAATAAAAAAATTTTCATTTTCAATCATTTTGAAAACATTTCCAAATAATTTCATATCTGGTCGTAGCAAAATCTCATAGTATTACGATCATTAGCTTCAAATCAAGAGTCGCATTATGACGACAGATAATATAATGTCACATATTTTTCTTTAAAAATTCGCCAAAGGAGAATTGATTTAATACTAGAAAGACTAGCTTAGGCTNNNTAAATTAGACTTAGGTTTGGTAAATTATATTTTCTATATTATATATATATATATTTTTGGTTTTAAATTTTTATAAATCTATGAATATAACATTGATAAAAAAAAAAATGATTTTTGCAACTAAAAAATATATTGTGAAAATTTGTTAGAATTGGATTTTTGTCAAAAAACTAAAAAAAATATATGTATGAAACCGATTTCTATTCTATATTATATTAAACCAAAAATTTTTGTTTATTAATATTTAAAAAATTTCAATTAAAATAATATGATATAATAAATATAATTATCATATAATATATAATATATTATTATATATTAATAATTATAATAATAATAAATATAATAAATCAAAATAAATAATAAATAAATATAATAAATCAAAATAACATATATAAAAAAAAATTAATTCAAATTTATTTTTTAATAATTTTCTCATTAAAACAGAAGTAAAATTTAATAGTTTTAAATTCTAATTTTATTATTATTTTTTGTTATTTGACATTATAATTATAATTGAAATTGTCTTATTATTATTTGTTTTTATAAAAAAAATATTCTTTTATCAATATAATTTAATAATTTAAAATAATTTAAAATCAATATTATAATTAATACCATTTAAAGAAAATAAATTAGAAATTTTATTTAATTTATTCAAATTAATTATATCAAATTAACATAAAATAAATTGTTAATCATTTAAATAAAGAAGTTGGTAATAGTATATCAAATTAATCATTTAAATAAAAAAGTTGGTAATAAGTATTGAAATATATAACTATTTATAGTTACAGCCATTTGTCGAATAAAACTCTAACCTATAGTGGAAAATGATTGTGCGTCGGTACGAATATTGTGTTGGGATAAAAAAGACAACAATAAAAAGTCATAATTCTGCAAGCAATGCGTAACTAAATTTAGAAATAATTTGAGAGATAACAGAATTTAAATCGTCATTATTTTAAAAAGAAATAGAATATAAAATAGAATAGAATAAATAGAATATAAAGTGATATTCCTTTTTATATTTCCTAATAATTAGCTATTTTCACTTAACTTATTTTTTGATATTTTGGAAAACTTTGTCTTAAACAAAAAGATAAAAATAACTTTTTTTATTTAGCACTATATAGGTATGGTTTTTATATTAATTATATTTTTTATATAAATTATAATCAATCAAATACAATATACAATGTATATATAAAAATATTTGATAAATTGATAAATATTAATAGGATTGAGAGAAAGAATTTAAAAATTATTTCACGATAAATATTGTCTTGGATATGCTTAGTAATGTCATCCGAAAATAGTGTAGAATCTTTAGGAACATTACAATGGGATATAATGGAATTAGCCAATCATTTGCGTCAAGAACGCTTATTTGTTACTTCAGAACAACAAAATTTACAAATACTCAATGAAAAGGTAAGTAATAATAAAAAAAAAAGATTAAAAATAAAAACAATATATGGTAAAACTGACTATATTTCCTTTAGGTATTATATGCATCATCAAATTTGGCACAACAAGCATGGATTACAGCACAACAGAGAGTTAATCTCAATCAATTGATAATGTCTAAACCATATTGTACACCAGCATCTTGTTGTCAAAAAGCAAATATATTGGAAAATTCAAATTTTGTTGATGTATATAAATATTTGCGTTATCAGACGTGTTTATTATATGGGGAATTTTTAGGTGCTCTTAGAAAATCTCCAAAACTACTTGCAATGTGTTTAGTTGAAGGGGACAAATTATTACCAGATTCTGTGCAAACTGTAGTTCAATCATTAGCAGCAGGTTTATATGGTAGTTGTTTACTACCAGAAGATAAAATTTTGGTTTTAAAGTTATTAAAGCATCTAATGTTACTACAAATTGTACCATCAGATAATCCTCGAAGATTACTTAGATATGGCACATGTGCTTTCTCTAGATTTTATTCAGTCTTTCATGAAAGTCTATTTTCAGCTAAATTTTTTTTAACTGCTGCTTTACATAATCCTATTGTACAATTATTAATGGAAGATGAAATGTTTCTTGATATCGATCCAGATAAAGCACCTATAAGATTTCCTCCATCAGAGAGATTGAAGAAATTTGGCAAGGAAGGTACTGCTGAATATGAAGCGAAACTACAACGTTACAGACTCTGGACAATTAATTCTCTATTTCACATTACACAAAAATTTATAATCTGTATACGGGAAAATATGCATTGTTTTCCAAGCAGTATATGCTGGCTAGTTAGACAAATGGCAGGATTTTTGGGGAAAAATGGAAATGTTGATTCAAAAGAAGTACATGCAATGTGTACGGATTTAGTTTTTACATATTTTATATGTCCTGCAATAGTAAATCCAGAACCATATGGTATAACAGATGCACCTATTAGCTATGTTGCTCGATTCAATCTTATGCAAGTTGGACAAATTTTGCAAATGCTTTCTTTAATGAAATACCAGGCGGTTGACAGCAAAACATTTGATCTATATAAGAAATTCGATAAGGATTCTGTTTCTTCTATAATAGATGCGATAGTAGATGGTGCAACAGAAGATCTCGAAGACGAGCCTAATATCATCGATAACAATAAACTTCGAGGCTTTTCTCGTTCCGCTGCTTTATTTACGGAAACAGAATTGAATACATTAATTATATTTTTGCAAACTATAGCTACAGAAGCTACAATAGAAAATTCATCGTCCACTGCGTTTGACGCAAAGCAATTGATCGATATGCTTTCTCAATTACCTTCTGGTTCTTTAACTGCTAATAAATTAGCTAACAATATTTCTGTTGAAACTACTATCAAAAAAGGAGGTTTATTAGGAAAAGGTAATTATATTTAGGCATTGATTTTATTTTTTCATTTTTTTTTTTTTTTATTTTTTATTTTTTTTTTTTATTTTTTTTTTTTTTTAATTTTTAATTATTTCTTTTAATTATTTTTAAATTTTAGTTGTTCAATTTAGAAAAAAATATTTATTTCAAGAATTCAATTAATTTCATTCATGATACATTAGAAAATATTTTGATATATTTTATTTGATATTCTAATAAGATTGTTTCTCAAATACATATGTAAATATATGTGTAATGATTTTTATAAAATTTATTGATCTTTTTGAAAACAAGAAAAAATTTCCAAATATAATTTTTTGAATAAAAACAAACTTTATATTCATTTTTATATTAGTTTTTAAGAAAATCTTATATTTTTATTATGAATCATAATTGATTTTATTATTATTTTGTATTTATGCGAAGAATAAATGTGAAAAATAAATAAACAAAAAATATTTAATTCAAAGAAAAAACAATTAATATTAATTTCTCCGATAGGAAAAGGTCGGGGAGTACGAGTATCGTCGTCATCATCATACTCATCCAATACAACTAATGATGGAGGGGATGAATTGAATGGTACTTCGACTCCTGAAGAAGAATCTATTGATAAAACTCCTCAAGATGTTCTTATTATTCCTTTTGGACCAAATACAGGAGAATTTGTAGGTCTTTTGAGTGAACAAAAAGTATGTATTCTTTATTAATTGATGTTTTTATAATTAATACATAACCAACTAATATGAATTTCAATTCTATTTACTATGATATTTATAACTATATTCTTTTTTTTTTTTTAATATGACAGGTGTTATGCGCAGAACTTCAATGCAATATGGAAAATGGTCCTGTTAATTTGAATCTTTCAGATGATATATCTAATGTTCATAATAGACAAGAAAACTGTGGTGTTGAACGTACAGAAAGTCAAGAAAAAAAGACAAGATTTTCGTTGTCTCACGATGAAGGTATTGAAATATTAAAATTTTTTGATCTTTCAAAAATCAATTATTAAATTGAACTATTAAAATGAATGAAATATAATAATTGTTTACAATAAAAAAATTAATGAAATATATCAAACATAATTTATTTAAATAATATTGTTTTTTTCTTTTCTCTATTTAAAAGAAATAATTTATTTGTAATTTTTATTCATACTCATATGAAAGATTTAAATTAATTGAAAAATTATTTGTTCAAGAAGGAAAAATTATTATAAAAATTAATATAAAAAAAAATTATTATAAAAATTATTATAAATTTATAAATAAAAAAAAATTATTTATATTTTATAGAAGATAATTATTAATATTGAATTCTATTAGTTTTATTTGAAGGTTTTATCGGAAATACTTCAGATAATTTAGAAGCTGTATCAGAAGCTGCTTCAAATCACAGTGTTGCTTCTTCACTTGAGTTGGAAACAGAAGATCAAAATGATAATCTTTCAGATATGGTATCTGCGAGTGTATCGGGACGAGGAA
>NW_006263591.1:116320-128188 GCF_000469605.1 Apis dorsata | reverse complement strand
TTATTATATTATTATATTTTATTATATTTATTATAAAAATAATAAATATATTTATTTGATATTTGAATCTATTTATGTAGGTCGTGATACTCCATCATCTCAAATTACTGAAGGAGATGAAGGACGAACAACAGGCGAAACTCGACAGTTAGATTTACCTCCATCGAATATCCCTACCAAACAAAGTCGATCCGAAATAGATGATAAATTTTGTAAATTTGAAATAAAAAAATTGATCGAAGGTATTTTGAAAAACAAAAAAAAAATTTTTTTATAAATATATTCTAGCATTTATGTGTATATTTTTAGGAGACGAAACTGTTTCGATGGTATCTGATACCTGGTCAACAGATGTTTTGGCTTCAGATAGTGAAATAATCGAACAACAAGAAAAAATATTATATCCCAGTTCCGAACAAACTCCTTCAGTTTTACCAACAACTTCGGAATCAATACCGCAAGCTGTGTTAGATGTTAGCGAAACTGCATCTGAAGCATGGAGTACTGATGTATTAGCTAGTGATTCTGAAAGATTAACAGAAGTTGATACAGATGATACAGCTAGCGTTGCAAGGTATATTTTATAATTAAATATTTTACAGATTAAAAACTGGAAAAATTGAAAAAAATATGAGATACAAAGCGAAAAATGTTGAAAAAGTTTAATTCATTATTATAATTTATTATAATTATTCATATTATAATTCAAAAAAAGTTTGATTCATCATTATTGTCATATTTTAGATCCGATGACACTGCAAGATCTGAAATTGAAGTTGAACCTCGTAGTGAAGCTGAAACAACCGAAAAAACATTAGCACAGACGCTACCTCGTAAGAATGCTCGTTAATATTTATAAAAAATTTCAATGCATCTTATTATTCAACATTTTTACTCAGTTATTAATATTATATTTTCTTCATCTTTAGAAAATGTTATAACAACTGAATGTATATCAACAACAAATCTTCAATCAATGTCGATAAACCAGGAAAATATACAATTTTCTACAACTATTCTTTCACCATCTTCAATCTCTCTTTCATCATCTTCTTTGAATGTAACTGGACAAAATATAAGGAGATCTGATTATCAAACAACCATATGTCGACAAGAATATATTGATAAAAATGCCAACAGCATTGCGGACAGTGCAGTAGAATACGATAAATCGTGTGAAGATAGATTAGTTCATCTTATAGATAAACTGCATATAGAAAATGGAAAAGATCAGATAGAACGACAAGCTTCTTCTATACATAATGGTATTACTGTAGCAGCTGTGACGCCAACTTTATTATTATCTAATCATATCTCATCATCCATATTGTCAAGCACAGAGAAATCGCACAATATAGTGAAAGAGGTTTGTTTTATAAATATTTATAATTATTTTTGCTATTTAATATTATTAATTATTATATTATGCTATTTAATACTAGTAATAATAATTACTAGTAATTACTATAATTACTAATAATTACTAGTAATTATTATTACTAGTATTATTATTATTATTTTTCATTAATGTTTTATTATTATTTTATTTCTTTTTTTTTTTTTATACATTTACATGGTTTTATACAACAATTATTTAATTTTTAGATAGCTTGATAGATTAATGAACAACAATGAGTGGCTGATACTGAATCATTTATAATTTATGAAATTATATACTTCAGAAATAGTTTCTTTACCAAAATTATATATTTGCCATTATATCATTACTAGATTATTAACAAAAGTTAAATGAAAACACAAAAGTTAATATTTGATATATAATTAAAATATTCGAAAAAAATATATTTAAAAAAATAATTTTATATATTATATATTATATATTAATATTTTATATATTAATTTTAATTATATTCAAATTTTATAATCGTTTTATTGATTCAGAATCGGTCATCTGAAGATTAATAATTACGATATAATTAATTTTCAAAGCGTGTTTTAGTCGCAGGAACTAGAATGTAGCTTAGTCAGTTCTATTGAAGAGACTGTTAATGAAAATGGTCCGGATGGCGCTGTTGGATTAAGTACTGGTAGTTTAGCATCAAGCAGTAGTTCAGGTTCTGAGACACGAATAAAAAATACAAATTCGGAATTACCACTATCAATGGGAACATCAGAAAATTGCGATATGACGAATAATTGTTCAAAACCAACTATATCCAGTGGAGCAATACCAAAAAGTATCAGTTTCGATATGACTGCAGAACGCGGAGACAAGGAATTGTTAGACGATGATCAGAAAAATAAAAGAAGTTTTTTCGGAAAATTGAAAATGTCCTTACGAAATCGACGGGGTAAAACAATTCGTGGCACTGACGATATCGGCAGATGTTATGATCGAGAAGCTATGGGGGATAATATTGACGTAGGACGGCATAGATTACGTAGAATAATGTCAGAAGATGTATCATCTACTAGTAATGCGAGTTGTGGTAAATATTGTTTTCTTTGATATTTTATATTACCTATGCTTATAGAAAAATAAAACTAAAACTAAAATCAAAACAGAATAAAAAATAATAAAAAAAAAAAACAATGATAAAAATGGTTTAAAAACTTTCTAGATAGTACGGATGATATTTTAGCTAAATATAGAAGGAAACCAAGTGCAGCAAGTGATACAGCATCAGTGGAAAGCAATCAGTCTCGTACAAAAGAATCAACTGAGGATGAAAGACTTTTTATAGATCCAAATAATATTGAAATTTCCTATGCATTTTCTGATGCAAAAAGAAAATTACGAATGGTACTTAGTACAGCTGATCTTCAACATATTCCTTGGAATGCTACATCTGAGGTATTAAATCTTGTAGTTGTATTGAATATTTTATATATTTATATTTTATAAACATAATATAATATTAATAAAAAAATACTTAAAAATAATTTATTTATTGCAGCGTAATTATTGGTCACAAAAAGAAAATGAATTAGTTGCTTTTTTACAATTGCAATTGGCAGAAGCTATTAATTTACAAGATAGAGCATTAATAGCACATCTTCATGAAACATTACGTTGTATTAGATTATTTAATGATGATGGGTGTAGAAAATTATTCAAATCATTGCGAGAAGATTATCAAAAACGATCGCCTTATATTGCATACTTAATCAGATGTCGACAAGGATTACTTTCTACATTGGCTCATTTGGATAGGTATAAATTTTGATCTTATAAAAATTTATCCTATTCACTGGTATCTTGAATATATACAGAATGACCTAAATTGACTCATACCATCAAAACTATTGATGGTACTAAAAAATACATAATTATATATAAGAAAACAAAGTAACATAACTAATTAAGTTATTTGTATTGCATTATGTGTCTTTTAAAATCATTCAATTTCATTTAATTTCATTTGTCTGAAATATTTTTTTGTATCATCAATTTGAAAATATAGAAAATTGCTTTAAAAATAAAATATTCTAAATATATTTAATTATATAAAATAATAATTATAATAAAATAATATTAATGTGATGATAATTTTATGCAATTTTAGATTGTGCATTAGAGTAAAATGTGACCGTGATGCTATTAATAATCATCTTGTATCTGTTTGTGTAAGAGTTTTTTTGGAAAAGAAAGAGTCTCTTTTACTACGTTTTTGTGATGAATTTAAAAAATTGACATTGGCAGATGAGAAACAAGATTTAGTTGATAACTTCTTAAGCAAACTTCATACAAAAATGGACAATGATCCAATTTGGCAATGTTAGTAAATTTATAATTATATCAATATAAAATATTATTATATTTTATTATAAAATATTAAAATATGACAATTAACCATAAACATGATTAATCACGCTGTTAATATAGGTGCGTGCGAAAATCAATTAAACTTGGCAAGAGCTGTAGTTGAAAGGACTGTGATGGCACGTGTTTATCATAATGCACTTTATCCAAATGGAGATGGTGATATTTATAGGGACCAATTACTTCAAGATCACATTAAAAAACTTGCCAAAGTTGTAACACCGAATCATAAGGACTTACGAATCCCTAAAATATATCATTATGAATGTCCTTGGCCCTGGGCTCAAGCAGAATTAGCTGTGATTTCAGCATATAAAACACCTAGAGATAAACTACAATGTGTTTTTCGTTGTGCAACTACTATCATGAATCTACTTTCAATGGCAACTGAAAGAGGAGTACCCGCAGCTGATGATCTAATCCCTGTACTAGTCTATGTTATCATTAAAGTAAGTTATTCTTGTTTTTCAATGTATATATACAAAATGTTAATATACATATCTTTTAGAATTAAAAGAATCAATTTTAGAATAAAAAATATGAAAAAATTTAGTATATAAAAATATTAAGTTAAATTAAATTATAAGTAATTTAAATTTACGTAAAATGAGACATAAATAAGTTAGATAGTTCTATCTCAATCTCCAAAGATCTCTAAAGACAAATATATTAATATTTTATATGTAGATTATTAATAATATAATTATGACATATTTATATATGCTTAGAATAATTTTTTCTATTAAATTTTTAGACTAATCCGCCGTCCTTGCTTTCAACTATTCAATACGTGGATAGTTTTTATGGAAATCGATTAGGAGGAGAAGAACAATATTGGTGGACGCAATTTTGTTCTGCAATTGAATTTATAAAGACTATGGATTAAATCGTATTAGTTATAAAATTTCATTGAAATATGTAGAAATAGTGTATTATATTTTTCATTGTCGCTGTCATAATTTTTCAATAATTTTTGTTATTATAACTCTTTTAATGAGATTGTTATTCTCGTCCTTTTCATTATTTTTATTATTTTCATGATCAGCACTTTGATATTATTAATATCAATATCATATTATCATTACTATTTTCTATCTTTAACTTTTGTTAAAATTGCTCTTATTACTATTATTCTATGCTATTATTCTTATTATAATTGAAATATCTATGATATTTCAATTATTTTTATTGCTCTTATCATTGCTAGCGCCATTTTTATTGTAATTTGATTGATTTTAAATAGCAAATATTAACAATATTATTTATATTATTATTATTATTTTTATTTTTATTGTTGTTGTGTTGTTATCATCAACATTGATAATATTATAGTATAACATTGTACATTGTGATCATTATTAATATTACTGTTATTATTATTTTTAATTTTATTGTTTTCAATCGTATTAAAGCATTATTAACAATTATTTTTATAGTAAAGAATATAAGTAAACCAATATTCAATGAAAAATTTTAAATTATTATAATTTCTTAAAAAAAAAAAATTATACTATAATCAACTTGAAGTTGAATTTTAAAGAGTGAAAGCTCTATTTTTACAGTTCTTCTTTCATTTTTTTTAAAGATGTTTTTATCATGAAATAAGAAAGCAAAATTACTTTTTTTTCAAAAATTTGAAAAATTCAATCGGCTATCGATTACAAATATCAAAAAAATTTTTTTGTAATTAAATAAATGTAAAAATTGTAAAAAATTGTAAATGTAAAAAATTTTTCATTAAATTTTTTCAATTTCCGAACTTTTATAATTTTTTTTTCAGATTATTGAATTTTAAATATTAAGATTAGACGAAAAATTAAAAAAAAAGAAATATTAAATTTTTATCATTTTCAATATTCAAAGTTCAATAATTTAACAAAAAAAAGTAAAGTTTTTGAATAATTGTAAAAAAAAATTGTAAAAGGAAAGATTTCAATTTTCAATTTTTCAGATTTTATAATTGATTGAATTTTTTAAATTTTTGAGAAAAAAAATATCTTAACTTTTCTATTTATTATATAAAAACATTTTTTTTTAGGAAAATGAATAATAATAAAAAAAGAAAACAAATAAATAGAGATTACATACTTTAAAATAAATTCAGACTAATTATTGTACAATTTTTTTTTATGAAATTATAGTAATTTAAAATATTATCTAGTTTTCATAGAGTATCATTCATTTATATTCTTTACTATATATTATATTATACTTATTGAATATAGCATATAAAAATGGTATATATGAATATCTTTTTAAAGACTTTCTAAAAAATTTGATACTGAATAAAAAAAAAATCATATTATTCAATCAATTTTTAAAAAAATGTATTTGGTTATTTTTTAATAAATATGAGATAAATATCTTATATAATAAAAACAAAATTACTTGTATTAAATTATACTAATAATGACTTAATACTTTTGTATTAAAAATTTTTATTTTAATCAAAAACATATATATAAAAAAGGAAAGTAATTTAGAAAGTTAAAGCGTTTTCAAATGATTTTAAAATTAATTAATGATTTTTAAATAAGTGTAAAAAGTATTTTTACAATAATTAATTTCAATAAAAACATTGTAAAATTTCATTTATATAATTTCAACAAATAAATATGTACATATTCTCAAAAGTCTACAGAATAATTTAAAAAAAATTATAATACCTATGTTTTAAAAATATTAATAAATTAACAAATTTAGACATTAGTGAAGATGTATAATAAATATTCATATAATGATATTTCATTAAATATATAATAAATATTATAAATGAAACATAAAAAAAAAACAAAATTTATTTAAAATATTACATAGAATGCATGGGATCATTTAAAATTATGAATTAAATTATGAATTAGGAAAATAAGAAAACAAAAATATGGTGAATACAGCGATTTTTTTCATAATTCGAATCATTTTTTCATAAATTAAAAAATAATTCATTAAGAAATAATTGCAATAAAAGTTGCCGAAAAATTTGAAAATAATTTGTTAATAGATTTAATTATTATATGTTAATTTTTTTTATTAATATAATGATAAGATAGAATGCAAGGCAGTAATAAAAAAAAAATAAAAATTATTTAAGCTTTCGCGAATGTTTTTTGTATCTTATTGATGAGATAAAAAGAATAAAATTCATAAAAGATAGAATCTTGAAATTCACAAGAGGGAAATATTATCGGATCAGAATATTGTATTTTTAGATATAAATATTATAATTGAAACATAAAAGACAAAATTTGTTTAAAATATCACATGTACAATATGAAACATTTATAATTTAAATAATTTATAATACGAATTATGAAAATAAGAAAAGAAAAATATGTCAAAAATGTAAGCATTCTTAATAATTTGTAATTATCTAAAAAAAAAAAAAACGATTTAAATGAATTAAATAGATTTTAAACAATAGAAATATATATCTTCAAATAAAAATATTATGATCAGCTATGAATATCCATTGAATAGATAGCATATTTTGAATGAATATCTGAAATAAAAATAAAATTTCTGAAATAATAAAAAATGGATTAAAAGAAAATAAAACATAAACAAAAAAATTAAAATAAATTATTATAAATTTATAAAAAAATAAAAATATAATAATATTCATACTTATAATGATTTCTCTCTATATATATCAATGTAATATTTGAAATCATATAAAATAGATCACAAAAGAATATGACATATTCATTTAATAAATTAAATTATTAATATTATATATAATTATTATATTATATATAATTATTATATATAAATATTAATATAATATTTATATGTCGATGAGTTTTCACTTCAATGCTCATAGAATAATTTAATCATAAAATCATTTATAAATAAATAAGAAATATGTTTATTTTAATAAATAATGTTTATTTTAAATGAATAAGAATAATTATAAATATTATAATATTATTTTAAAAATTATAATATTATATACAATTGTTTCCACATAATCTACATTTATAAAACATCTAAGAACAATAACAAATAGATTATGATACAGCATTATCAATAATAAGAAGCTGAAATTCATTCGTGTCTAGGCCATCTACAACTATGATTGTATATTTTTATCTAACATAATAAATTTTAAGAACTGTTTAATTGATTCGCACGTCAATATAATATTATTAAAGAATGTTATGCTACAATTCTCGATTAAAAAAATTGAAATATCCAATGATTTCTAAAACGAATCAAAAAATCAATGCTAACCATCATTGATATATAAACGTTACTGTAACAGAAAAGAAAGACGTTTAGTTTTAAATTAATTGGACAATAATAGAAATCTGAAGATTACATGAAATAAAATAGCGCAAAATAAACAATGTATCTATTGAGAAATTTATGGAAAAGATAAATAAAATATATAGTAAAATAACAATAAAATTATTATTACAATTAAAAATTATTATTACAATTAAAGATGTGACTGATATCGTTATCTTTTTAGAAATATTATGTTTAGTGCAGTCTATATAAGTGAAGAATTATTTATGTGATAAAATTATGATAAAATTTGATGGATTATTTTTTAGATGGATGTAACTAATCCATTGAAACGAAAATCACTCATTGTAATAAAAGTTGGACTCTGATTGATCACTTATCAATTACAAAATGGATGTTAATAATCTTTTGAAATAGAAACTATTATTGTGATTGAAATTGCCTATTTATCATTTACGAGATATTATACAAGGGATAAGACATGCTAAGAATTTATAAAATTTGATTGTTCATAATTTGATTAAAACGAACTTCTTTATGATTTACTTGTAATTCCAAACATGATACTGATTATTCTATTCTAAGGCTTTTTTTGTGAGAAAAAATCTTCTTTGCTGCAGAGGGAGACTTAAAAAGGGCGATTCTTACTTAAATTTGATTTCTAAGTAATGAACTATAATAATTTTGGAATAGACATTAGTTAAACACATATAAAATATAATATTACAGGATAATTAAATTTTTGAAAGGTAAAAGATAAAGAATTTAGAGTAATAAGAGAAAAATTTACGACTAGCATTGCTAGCTTGGTTCGATAATTGGAAATCTTATTTCGAAAGATTTTTAATATACAATTTGATAATAATGAAGCCTAAGACAAATAAAAGATTTGTTTAATGTATGTCTACTTAAAAAAAATTTCAGATAA
Organism: Apis dorsata; assembly: GCF_000469605.1. NCBI lineage: Eukaryota > Metazoa > Arthropoda > Insecta > Hymenoptera > Apidae > Apis > Apis dorsata. The sequence continues at coordinate 119,228 of NW_006263591.1, read as the reverse complement.
AAGAATTTGTTTTTTCAAGTGTTCGAAGTTTATTTCTACATATAACATTCCAATCATTTTCAGATAAAATTTGATTGTTGCTTGTCTTTTTGAGACCACGAAGTTTCTGTTTTTGAACATTCTATCTTTTCAAAACTTATCTTTTAAATTTTTATCTCTGAAATTTTTATCGTTGATATCTCGAAATTCGCTTTTTTGGTTTTAAGTGTTCTACTTTTTTGCTTATGTGCGAAATTTGATTTTTGCTTTCGAATATTCGATAGCGCAAAGCTTGATTCATGTTATATCTATTTTTTTTTTAATAATTCGTGTTCGTACTTGCAACAATAGTATTGTAATGATGATGGTAGAAAGATTAATGAAGAAATTAAAAAAAGAATTCAAATAATTTGAAATGAAAATTAAAAAAAATAAATTTATTTATATAGAAAAATAAAATATATAAGGAATTTTAATTCTCTAAAAGAAAGAAAAAAAGAAGAAACAAAAAAGAAAATTACTCAATTCTTTCTAATATATAATATATTATATGTATATATATATGTGTATACTACATACTACTATGTATATGTACATATTATACAATACTAGATATTACAAAAATATAAAAAAAATATACTGACATATGTATTATATATATATGTATCACAACCAATATAATAAATAAATAATAACATTAAATAACTTAATAGAAAATTAAAAAAAAAATAGATTTAAAAATATCAGCAAAAAACAAAAATAGTCAATTTTAATAAAGAAAATTTTAATAAAGAATTTTAATAAAGAAAAAATAAAAGCAGAATTGTATAAAAAAAAAAAAATTAGGAAATTAAAAATTGAAAAGATTGAATAGTAAAATTTTTAGAAACATTATACATTAAATAAGAAAAAATAATATAAATAATTTTTTATTATTAAAGACAAAAAAAGAAATCTAATAAACAATAAAAAAAAAATTCAAGAAAAGGACAATCTTTTTAAAAAATTGAAAGATTTTTAAAAGGATAATAATGATAAATATTCAAAACAGATCAAAAAAAGAGAAAAAAAAAAAAAATTTTCAGGAGAAGAGAAAACAAGAAAGAAGGAAAAAATAAAAGAAAATCAAGATTATTTGAAAAATGATATATAATGTATAAAAGAAATGGAAAGATTGCTAAAAAATATCTATAATCTATCTATGAATAACTTATTAATATAATAGATTAAATATAAAAATTGAAAAAAAATATTATATATAAATGAGATTAATATTTATATAAAGTTTAGAGCTTCTAAAAAAGAAGATATGAAAGTTATGAATATAAAATTTGTTACAAAAATTTTACAAAAATGTTACAAAAATTTATATATATAGATATAAAATTTATATGTATAGATGTAAGAATAAATACTATAATACAATAAATAAAAATATAAAGTTATAAATTATAAACATAAAGTTTTATAAGATGTAAATAGATGAACTATCATATTCAAAATATTATTTTAATATATTTTTGATATTTTTAATATTCTAGTATAAGTACACAAATATAAAAAAAGAAATTGAAATATGAAAAAATTGTAATGAGAAAATAATATTATTATTCAAAAAGCGCGCGTAAAATAAGAAGATGAAATGAAGACAAAAGTCTTTTCTATAATATATCTGTGACTTTTAAAATTCTATTAGAAGGAGAATAAAATAAATTAAATTAATCGAGTGATGAATAATTTTTATTTTTATTATATAATAATTAATTTTTATTATAATTTAATAATTTATTGTATATATATACTAGAATTTAATTAAATTAAAACAATTAAAACGAATAGATTAAAATGATTTAGCCTAAAAGAAAAGATCTATTTCCTTGGATTTTTCTGATTGAATAGGTTTCTTTTTATTCACTAATAATTAATTATCTATCTTAAATCTGTCCGGATATTTCTTTATTTATAGAGTTATGCTATTACTATAAATTCGATTTTAATAATATTATAAATTGATTCCATGAAAGCTTCAATGCTATCAATAAAAAAAGAGAAAATGAAATATGTTTTTTGAAATATGTTAAATGGATATAAATATAAAATATATATTGTTCAAATATTCATTAAAAAAATTCGAAGTCAAACTTAATCCACTTAAAAATATTTAAAATGCTTAATTTATTTAATCAAGTTAAATTGTTTTTTAAGATTAAATACGATTCTTCACATCATTCTTATGTAATGATATAATGTTTTATTTCACTCTCATGCGTTTAAGGATGGGGAAAAAACATTAAGATATAGGGCTTCAACTAACTATTAAATTAAAACAATCCAAAAATTTTGAAATTTTAAAAGAATTGGAAGAATAAATTGACAAGTTAATAAAAAATTCTGCAAAAAAAAAAAACAATTAACATTAAGTATAAAATCTTTCATCGAACATGAGATCTCCTAAATTTTAAAACAGTCTTTTCTGATAAATAAAAGTATCTAATACTAAAAATTTAAGATTTTATTTTTAATATTTTCCGTCCAAAGCAGAATGGATTAACATTTTATGGATACCAATTCATATTTTTAATTTATAGTTCATTTAATTTTTCAATAATATCAGAAAGATATGTTTTAAAGAAAACATATTCTTTTTTTATTCGGATTTTACTCATTTTTCTTTTTTATTTTAATTTCTTTTTGTTTTTTTTCATGATTTATTTTTTGTTTTGTTTTTATTTTTTCTTATATTTAAAAAAATATCATCAAATTTAGAATGGATAAATTTTAAACAATCAAATAGTTTATAATTCTATTCTAAAGAAAATTTGCCAGTATTATTTTTTTTAATACTATAATTTTTTAATATTAGAACATGATAGAAAAATAGAAAAATTATTTTTTATTATTTATTTATATTTATTTATTATTTATTATT
>NW_006263591.1:114151-115140 GCF_000469605.1 Apis dorsata | reverse complement strand
GTTCAAAAAAATATGAAACTGAAAATTATGTCTGAAAAATTATTGGAATTTTTTAAAATTATTATTATTATTATTACTATTATTAATTATTAATAATAATTAATAATAATTATGTATTTAAAATTATAGTTTTGTTTTTTATTAGAAAAAATATTTAGAAAAAATTCGAATAAAAAATTATATTTAAATAAAAATACTTTTTCATAAATTATATTTTCATTTATGAATATATTATAAATATATATATATAATATATAATTTAATAAATATATCGTTATTGATAGATAAATAAATAAATATTTTTGTATATTTTCATATACTACTTTTTTTGTTTTCTTTTTTTTAGAAGTTTTCTTTGTATATTTTCAACTTCAATTAAATCTTAAACAATTTTATTTATTGGAATTCATTATTTATCTCTTTCAATTTTCAAAATTCAAATATATTAATTGGACATTTTCCTATGTATAAAATCGATTTACTTAGTTGCTTGTAATTCGACTAAATTACTAAACATGTCTGAACTAGCCTTAAAGGTGAACATATAAAGAACTCTTATTCTGATGCCAACTTTTTAGCTTTGCTATACTTACTATTATATTTGTAGTTGAAAGAACAGTTGTGTTTATTACAAGATTTTTTAATCTATTTAATAAATTTATCCATTTAAAAATGTAAGTAAAATATATTTAATTAAAAACATTACATTCATATTTATTCTTAAAAACATCATAAGTGAATAGGGAAATTTTTTCAAAATTTCTATTGTGTCCAATTAGATTCTTATCTTTCATGATATTCGTACACTTATTCAAATAATAATTAAAACAAAATAATCGTTATATACAACAATGTTGCAAATGATATAAAATTTTTTTGATAAATTTAAATATTGATTCAATATTCGAATTGATATAATTAGTTTGTTACTGCAGTAAATTGAGAGATCAACATGGTGGTATGTTAAATTTTTCATTTCAATACAAGTT
>NW_006263591.1:107681-113317 GCF_000469605.1 Apis dorsata | reverse complement strand
TATATATATATATATATATATATATATATTATATTTCACTTTATGTTATTAATATTATATGGTATAATTTTTATTATTAATCGATATTTTATAAAATTATATCTAAATTATATCTAAATTAATTGTGGATGCTAATTTCTCATCAGTTATTAAATTTAAAAATGAATCTATATAGGAAATAGTATATCATGGAAATAGTATATACATGGAATACTTTCTTTTTTAAAATGTATGTATTTAAAATACGAATTAATTGATTGCAATTTACTTTAATATTAAAGAAAAAATATTTGTTATTTGCAGACGAAAATGTCACGTTATCGTGAATGGGATCTTTCATGTAAAGTTTATGTCGGTAATTTAGGAAATAGTGCTAGTAAACATGAAATTGAAAGTGCATTTAGTAAATATGGTCCACTTAGAAATGTGTGGGTTGCTAGAAATCCACCAGGATTTGCTTTTGTAGAATTTGAAGATCCACGAGATGCAGAAGATGCAGTTAGGGGATTAGATGGAACGTGAGTGTTAAATGATAATAATTATTAATATATATTTATAAAATAATTAATAAAATAATACTAATTATAAATTTTAATAATATAATTGTATTTTTATAGACGCTGTTGTGGAACTAGAGTGAGAGTAGAAATGTCTTCAGGAAGAAGTAGACGTGGAGGTGGTGGACGGAGACCAGGTCCAAGATATTCCAGGTAAGAGATTTTAATGTTAAATCAATATGTTATATTTGAACTGCAGATGTTTAAGTATTTTGCCAAGTAGATATTATAGTGCAGTTATCAAATAAGGATGTTAAAAAATAATGCATGAATTTTAATGAATTTTTTTATGCACAAAAAGAATTTGAATTGATATTTTAAAAAATTATTTTATATAAGAATACAATAAAATAAAATATACTACATTTATCATAAACAATTTAATCTTTTTGCTCTTTTGGCTATTTTTACATAAATAATAAATTAAAGATTTGATGAATTAAAATAATGCTATTTAAAATATATTAAAAAATATTAAAACAAAAATTTTTATATAAAATTTGAAAATTTATGAAGTTAGCCAAAGAGTAATTAATTATATTGCATGAAGAGCAGGAAAATGTTAGGACAATTTTGGTTATAGCAGAAATAGCATTTATAATTCAATTATTTTCCTCATTGTAATTTCTTTGTGAATATGCTTAATGAATAACAGGATTTATATATTATATATATTTTTTTGACAAATTTATAGGTCCAGATCTCGCAGTCCCCGAAGGAGATCATTGGGTCGTTATCCAAGGTAAGATTTTTCTTAATTTATTAATTGCAATTTTCAGGTGCGAGTAAACAAAAGAAAGAAATCAAAGTGAAACATGGTGATCAAGAACATATTAACAGTTTGAAACATACAACAGTTTTTCTTACTTTTTTTAGGTCCTGTTCAAGAAGCCCACGCAGGTCACCAATATGCCGATATTCCAGGTATTTCTTTTTTATTTTATGATTTTATGGAATTTTCAGAACCTTATCAAGAACTATTAATCTACAAATTATAAGTAGGTATTTATAAATATTGTAATTTTACATACATAATCACAATATATAAAAAATTTATAAAATAATTTTCGTAGAAATATATTAAATATTTATAAATATATTATATATTATTGTTTTTAATATATTAAACAACTAAAATGTGATAAATAATACATTATTAACGGTATTATTGCAAAATAGATCGAACTTCAATTATTATACATTTTCAGAATATATGTAAAATATTGCATTTATAATAATATTATATAAAAATAAAATCAAATAAATATAATAATTATTATTTACTCAATAATGATTTGATAAATACAACATATGAGTTATTATCTCACAGCTTCAACATCTGAAAATTGAATAATGTTGATTTTTTCTTGACTACTATGTTTGAAAAATAAAAACGCCAATTCAATGTTTTATAAATGAAAAATAATTTATGTTTATAATAATATGTATCATATTATTGTATCATAAATTAAAGAAAACAGAACAATAAATATAAATATAACAGGACAAAATAAATTGAAATAATAGAAAAGAGAAAAGCAAAATTTGAAATTGATAATTAATTATTAATTAGAAAGTTTATTTGCATAAAAATCAATTTTAGTGAAAAATACAAACAAATGTAATAATTTTTTGTTTCCAATTTATAATAATTTATTTATAATGCATACTATATAAATTTTAAATTTTAAAATATTAAATTAATTTTGTATTGGAACTTAATCATTATTGATTATTTAGTACTTTAAAATTAACTTTGATAGTAATAAAAAACACATAAGATAAAAAATTATTTAATAAATAATTGTATTTGATCATTTTAATTAAAAATTTTTTTAACTTTATTTAAATAGTGAACAAAGTATATTGAATTTAATTAGTATTTGATTATATAAAAAATTTTAGTATTAAAATTATTAATTTATGTATAGTTTAAATTAAGTTTGGACAAAGTTTTTTCTCATCATTGCTTCAATTCTTACTAAATAATATATCTATAATTGACAATCTATATTGTCTTTTCATATTTTCCATATAAATATATAATATATATAATATATACAATAAATATATAATATAGATTCTCTAGTCTCCCTACAGGAATATGATAGAAAGATTCGGAAAAGAAGTCGCATGCGATTCGCAAGCTGCCAGTTGCTTAGGCTTGGTCTACAATTAATTTAATTGAATTATGAGATATATTTTATATAAAATATAGATAATGAATTTGTTAAAAGATTACTTTTTTAAATTATTTTATTATAATATAAGCGGCTATTTTATTGATATTGATTATGATAATTAAAATTTAATGCAATTATATTATTTGTGAAACAGAATCTAGAAATACAAAATACTTATGATATCGATTTCAATCCTTGAAACAGTTATTATAGAAACCGAAATGATATATTTTTTATGAATATATCAGTTTTGATTCATATTGATTTTTCAAAACTGTTTTATGATTATTATAATTCTATATCGAGTTCGATTGTATATGATATACAGGATTTTTATAAAAATGGGATATCTTAGGATTCTAAACATTAAAACGATGAAAAAAGTTAATATATACATATATCTGATGACTTAATTAATGATATAATTATAAGCATTTTAAGTTTGTATTAAATAAAATGAAACGGCGAAAAAGCGAGAACGCTTAGCTAGATGCATGGCAATAGCATATTGCAATGTTGCTTGCGTAGCGAGTGCTCAATAAAAATGAATATATTAATATTTTTTTAAATACAAATTTATATTTTTATTAAAAAAAATTTTAATTATGCAAATTGAAATCTATGTAACTTGTTATTTAACAAAAACTTACCTCGGATAAATTATAATAAATTCTATAATATTCGGATGATTACAATATATTATTTTATTTATTTAAAATAGATAAATCGATAAATGTATTTCATTCAATTTGCTGTATTTGCCGAAATCTATAGAAATAAATACACTTCTATTAGATTTTGAATTAGAAACGTTGAATATATTTTTATACACACAATTGTTTTTTTAATTATTTTCACATATACAAGAAAATTTAAAATACTAATGATATCAATAATTAAATCAATTTAAATTCCAGATTATTAAATGAACCAATCAAATTACTAACAAATCATTATCTTTATTTCATTTGCATTCAATATTTTTTATTTTTATACAAAGAGAAATAATAGTCGATCTGGATATCACATAATATGAATCAATATTACACATTAATATTACATATTCATAAAAAATGCGTAAAAATACATATTATACATAATTGCTTTTAAAATGCTCAAAATAAATATTATAAATTCACTAATTTTTTTTTACACTTTTATTTTTGATATATACTAAATAAATGTTACGAATGAATTGAGATCAGAACAAAGCATACACAATACATCTTAGTAATGGGAAAGATTATTGATTTAGATTTTCGTATTCTTATATTTAATACATATAAATATAAAATTCGATTTCGAATCGATATTATTATCTTATTTTTTCTTTCTATCAAATATTTTTATCAATCTATCAATCTTTTTTTCTAATGCCCATAATCAGCAATCAATTGTTAATAATAAGCTATTTCAATAACATTATGAATCAAATTTGATGAAGTAATATATATTTGAATACTTATTTAAAATAAAGTTCAAATAATTTTCATATAAAATTAAATTGATAATAAATAATAGTCGAAATAATTTTATTCATAGAAAATAATATAATATAATAAATAATGAATAAAAAAAATATTAATATACAATAGTAACATGAAAAAGAAAAATGCAATGCTTATATGATTTTTAATAAAAACACATATTAATATGATATAAAATATAGATATTGAATTTCGATTATTATTTTTTAGTAATCTCATATCGAAATAAAAAACATTTAATTCAAATGAAATAGAGATAAAGATTTTTCAATTGATGCATTAATTTGTGAAATTCAAATTGATTCAAATATTAATTTCTTGTATATAAGATAAATAACTTTATGTGTAAAAAAACATATTCAACCTTTCTAATCTAAAATCTTATGGAAGTGTATTTTGATTTGCTTCTATGGATTTCGATAAATAGGAAATTGTTATATAATAACTCATTTATGGATTTAAATAAAATAAATCATAAAATGATTTAGCTAAGATTTAAATAAAGTGATATATATGGTAATATTCTGGAATTTACTAAAATTTATTTGAAATAAGTTTTTATTAAATAAGAAATTGTATAATATGTACATCATATTACACTGAAATTTATTTGAAATAGTTATTTGTATATAAAAGAATATCAGTGCATTTACTTTTATAAAAAAATAAGTGATATTGTAATACAATACTCATATATTCAATTAAGTATTTTCACTTTTTCGCCGTTTCATTCTAATAAAAATTTAAAATGCTTATAATTTGTTAATTAAGAATCAAACATATGTGTGAACGTTTTTTCATCATTTTGATGTTTAAAATCTCCCATCCAAATATATTTCACATTTTTATAAACACTCTATATATGTACTGTTGGGAAGAAGGATTTCTTAAAAGAAATGTACGTCTGATTGGTTAATATGAAAGGAAATGTTTATTTTCACACGCATTTTTATTTCTAGTATATTTATCACATATTAATTCGATTGTGAGAGAGAGGATAAAGTTTACCAAAACGACGATTTGTATCTAAATCTCAATACATTAGCATAAGCATAGGATCCAGAAATATTTTACCGTATCAATATAATATAAAATTATAATATAATATAAATTTATATAAAATAAAATATAATAAAAATTTTTTTATTTTTCATAATATATATAGATTAATTATGATTTGTAACAATAGTTTAATTTATAAATGTAACTTCGTATTCAATAATTAAGCTAATAATTGTATGTATAAGTTATAAATATATTAATTATAATTATAATTATAATAAATATATTAAAATAATTAATAGTTTCGAAAATATTTCAATTTCCTTTTAGATGATTATTCTAACGTAACTTCATAATTTTTACGATTTTGAATATTAATATTCAAATTATGGCTCTTCTACTACTAT
>NW_006263591.1:90676-107427 GCF_000469605.1 Apis dorsata | reverse complement strand
AAAAAAATATAATTTAAAATGGAAATAGGCGATTTTAGCGAAGGATTCTTTTTAGCCATATCTTCTTTTCAGCAGTATATATTTATAGATATGTAATATAATATATATGTATTTATACATATACATATACATATCTTAAGAAAAGAAAATATCGATTAATTGATGATTTCTGAGATAATTTTAAGCAACTTTTTTTTTCATTAATTCTTTTTAAATAAATGAAATTTAATAAAGCCGCGACTTTAGCCATGCGTATAAAATACATTATAAAAAAACGATTATTAGCTAAACTCGAACAATCAAGTATTTTTTGAAGAAAATAATTAAATATTAAATAAATTATAGAATATATAAAATATATATAGAATATATAAAGAAAATATATATAGAAAATAATTAAATATTAAATAAATTATATTGAATTATATCTTATTTATGAACAATGATGAGTAATTATAAATTAATTAATTATTATTCGCATAGGACGAATAAATTGAATTTAAATTGCTATTCAAAATCAGTAAAATACATTATAAAAAAATGATTATAAAACTTACTATAAAAAAAAAAATTCTAAATAAAATTAATTAAGTAGATAAAGTTAGTTACTCACTGAAAATTCAACTCGAGTTTTGAAATGTTATATTGTATCATCTCTTCTTAGATATTTTTTCTAAAAAAATTCTGATAGTATTCTGATTGTCTTTTCTTAAATATTAAACTAATTTTCGACAAATTTATGCGTAACACTAAACTAATTATAGATAAAATGTTGAAAAATTACATACATGAAAATAATGTATCATTGAATCAATGTATTTACCAATTTCTACTTCAATTTCTACTTTTCCCGATCACTAACATTGATTAGCTGACTTGTTAAGATAATTGAATTTATTAAATTTTTTTTTTTATTTTTTTTTTGCATTATTATGCTTTAATATTAAATATTTGTGTTTAAATGTTCGTAACTGCGAAACTGAGTAGGTAATGAAATATTAATGTATGCATGAATGGATTGAAGTCTGTAGCCGAATGAGTGATAGCCGAATTTAGATGAATAAAAAGATGAAATATGTTTTCTCATCTTAATGATGAATAAATTGTATTAAGTGTAATATACATGATAAGATTACTATCTATTATTATTATCATTTCATATCATATTATTATTATTATCTATTACTATCTATTACAAATCAATAATACAAATCATTGTATATAATGACAATATACATATATAATCATGTCTGTTCAATTATATTAAAACAAAATGAAATTTTAACAAAGTGCAAAAGATTGATATCCACAAAAATTCCTCGTATAGTATTTGAGAGATATATGAAATATATTGTAGCCAAAGACACCGCAAATCAATTTCCTGAAAATAACTTCCAAGCCTAAGGAGAATTTCGAACCAGATTTAGAATGAATATACAAAAATATGTAATATTCCAACTTTAATTTGCGCGAATTTGTCATAAATTTCAAAGAATAGGAATGAAGAATAAGATGATTTTAATTGCCATTGAAACTGCTTTAAGAGTTATCATTCTTGAGTTCAGGATCATATTGCATTTCAGTCAAACTGAAATATTTTAAAAAAATATTTAATTCTAAATATTTTTTAAATGTTTTCATAATGTCTTCGCATTATTTTCATTTTTAATCCTTTATTTTAGACTTAATAAGTTAATATTTTAGATTTAATAATTAATATCTACAATAATAGGGAAGAAACGCTTTTCGAAGAAACGCTTCTTGAATAGACAAGTCATAAATTTCATGATTATTTACTTTGAATTTACTTTAACTTTAAACAATTTTATTAAAAAAATATTAAAATGATCTTAATTTTTTATTTCATAAATATTTTTTAATTTAATTTTTCCTTATGAAATTCTAATTAATTTATTTAATTTATAATTATTATTTATAATTTTTAATTAATAAGATAAATTTTATTTAGTATGTATTTTAATTATGCTAAATTATTTTTTTATATCTCTAACGAATAATTGATTAATAATTCAATATGAAAAAATGAATATAAATTGAATATAAAAATGGAATATGAATTAAATATATTTAATTTTTATTTAATTTTTGTTTTTTAGGTAATGAAGTCAATCTTATAAAATAAATAATATAATAATATAATTCAGTTTTTAGTTATAAAATAAATTTATTTAGATGTTGACTTATAATTAAGTAAAAATTTAGAACATAAGTAAAATTGATTACTATTTTTAAAAAATATTTTTATCATCTATTATGAAATATACTACATTAATGGATTTAATATAAATGTAATTTAATATAATTCAATTGATAAATTATAAATAATTTTTTTTAATCATTTGCATATTTCGATAACACTGTATTGTAAATCTTTGAGTTTTCAATTTGATAACCAATTGAATAAATCAATATACATATATTCAATATGGAAATTAAAAGATTTGATATTGATTGAAACATATAAACGATAGAAAGCTAAAAATTTATTAGTTGAATTATATTAAATCTCTTGTAAATGTTGATTGACAGAAAATACTAAGCAGTAAAATAAATAGTAAAATTATTTAATAATATGATATTATAATCGAAATTAAAACTTTTTTTTAATATAATTTTAGACTTATGTTCATGACTTATCTATTCGAGGAAGATTTCTTTATATGGAAATCTTTTTTTATTATTGAGCATTTTCTTAAAGATAAAACGAAGGAAAAATGTTACAAAAGAATAATGATATTTTTAATGATAGTATTTACATTTAAAATTAAATATTTTTTTAAGATTTTATTAAATATTATTCAATATTTTTTTTACTTTTTTTTTTAGTATGAAATGTAATGACCCTGTATCCAGGAATGATATTCTTCAGTTACGGCATCATTATTTATTTTTAATGAGATTTATGTTAAACATAGATCCTTAATATTTTATGCATCACTCTTAACTTAAGTTTCAATTAATTTAAGTTTTTGAGAAACTTATTTTAGATTTTTATTTTAGAAATATGGAAACTGATTCGTGGTATAATTGTTTCATGAATATCCCAAATTCACTATAGAGAAATACCCATTTCCATGGATATTAATCAGTTTTGGTATGCATCTAGAATTTATAAAAATTTCGTCATGCTTTAATTATCGGATATGATCACATATTATATGTTATATGTTATGTGAGTTATTATGAGCGATAACAATTTCGTATAATTATGTATATCACATTCATTAATATAATATATTGTTCATTATCAAAATAAAATATTTTTTCATTTTTTTTTTATTCAATTTGGGTCATAGATTTTAGTCATCCATACATTCATTAATATTCAAATACAAAGATTTAAACACATGTTTTAAGTGTAACAATGTGGAAGATTAAAAAAAATTAGATTCAATTGTCTTCAAAGATTATAAATGATCAATTGTTGATGAACTAATAATCAAATGTTGATAATGTACAGAATTGAATAATAAATACATACTACATACATTGTTCTTATAATATATTGTCTTTACATGTATTATTTTTTAAAAATTATGATATTTTATGTATAATCAGTTTGGTGTTATGTGCAAATTTGTCAATTAGTTTAATGCTAAAGAAAAATATTAGAATATTGTCAGTGTTCAGAAAAAATATCTAAAAAAAGCTGACACATTTTAAAACTTAAATTGAATTTTTGGATGAATAATTTTATTTAATTTTATCTTTATTACTTACTCGCTGAATTATTTTTTTTATTTAATATAAGCATTTATTTTTTTATTCGAAATATGTATTATTTATCATTTATTTTTTAGATAAATTTTATAATTATTGTTTTATATTATCATTATTGATATTGAATAAAATAGCTGTTTGTCTGAAAATAGTTATTAATTATATATTATTATATATTATTGTATATTAATTAATTTCATAAATAATTAATAATTATATATTATGTTATAATATTATTCGATATAATTTTTTTCAATAAAGAATTTGTTATATTCAACATATTTTTTCTCAATATTTTTTTTTTATATATTCTTTTATATTTGCAATTTGTCAAAAAACAAGATAATAAATAAATATAGTTTGTTCATTTAAGTGACTGTATTTTCACATATAAATACATCGTTATCAACACCAATTTTTAGAAATAGGATTTTCATGAATTTCGGTATGAATTTGCTGAAGAAATTTGGTATTAATCGTTAATTATTTTGATATATATCCCTTTGATGTTTGATATTTGATATTTGATATCTTTTTGTTGTCTCATACTTATTTTCTTTCTTTAATTCAATTGAATTCGTAGAAATTATTTCGTGATATATATAATTAATTTTGTTAATACATCATGTAGCTTTTTTGTTAATTTCATAATTAGCATTTAATTAATTTTTATTATTTTATATATATCTATTTCTATATATATATATATATATCAAGATCTAATGTGATTTCTCTTTAATCTTTTAGGAATTGATTCAAGATTATTCAAAATGTAAAACTAGATTCATGTGATTTTTTAATTGTAGTTTCTCATTGTAGTTTTTGGAGTAACGAGCTTTCTTTTAAATCTTTCATCATATCATCATTTCGAACATATTAGAATAGGTTATTTATCTAAGATAAATTAATTATATGCGTCCTATTTTCTTAATTATTTGACTTTTATGTGATATAGTATATAGTAAACTGGATGTCAAATATAGATGCCATATTATGAATAATTATTTTATATAGGAATTTGTTTTATATATCGAATTTGGAGTATTTATTTGATAATCAATAAATGAAATATTTCTATATTTTGAATTTTTTGTTTTCAATTTAGTCTGTTTAAATGTAGGTTTTTGTAAGTATTTGATACATTTTATTTGTGGAATAGATATATTTTTTACTATACATACAATATATATATAAAATGTATACAATATATTACATATATTATATTGAAAACCTCCTTCTAAGTATGAATGTTTTAAGTATTGCATTTTAGAATATTAATATATGCATATATTCTTGCATATATTAATTTTATTTTAAGTTTTATAATTGTTCTTATATTGATTTTTATTAATTTTATGGAATATATATTTAATATATATATAAATTTTTAGTGAAATTGAAGAAAAAGAGGATTTAATTTAATAATCAGATATTTAATATTTTATAGGATTAATTAATATTAATATTAATATATGATCATCATAGTTTTTAAAGTAAATAAAAATAATCGAAATTCATGTTTTTTGAACTATAATATCGCAATATTCATTGCTATTAATAATTATCAGAAATGTTATTTTTCTCTATTCTTAAAAAATAAATAATTATCTCTATATATTTTCATAAAACTTTTAAGAACAAATCATTTCTGACTTGTCTGTTTAAGAAGTTTTTGCATTTTTATTTATATATAGAATATTATCTTAATACAAAATTATTTATATTTAGTTATATTTAATTATTATTATTACATTATAGGATTCAAATCAATATGAAATTTTTGTAACTGAATACAGGTTATTAATATATTTAAAGATAATTTTTATAAATTATAAAGAGTTGATTTTAAATATCTAAATAAACATGAAATTTAGTATGTAAAAATGTTGGTTAAGATTTATTTACGAAAAATTATAAAGTTAGTCTTATATATCGATTTCGATTTTATATAGCAATCGGATCAATGAAAATTATATTCATATTATTTTAATTTTAAATAAACTATTCTGAAACTATATCATATGATATGTATCAAATATATATTATGTAATATATAATATAATATAATATAATATAATATCAAAGAATATGTATATTTTTATAGAAAAAAATTTAAAAAATTTTTTTATAGAATAAAATGAATAAAATTTATGTATGTATATTATTTATAATAATAATTAAGATAAACAATCTAAATTTAAATATTAATCAATGTTAATTATACCTTATTATTATTATTATAATTTATCTCTTATTCTTTTTTCAAATTTTCTATTATATAAAATGTTAATAAACTTGTGTGATATTTTTAAAAGTCAAAACAAATACAAAAGATCATATGCAAAAATATTGGCAGTTTATTAAACTATTTATTAAATTATATACAATTTAAAATTATTTTATAGTTTTGTTTGTTTGAGAAGATCTTCTAATGAAAAATTACATTACAATTTAAAATCTATGAATTCAGAATACACAATTTTTTATATTTTAAATATACAATTTTTTATGATGAAATATAAATATAATGTCATTATAAATATATCGAATATCGTTAGAAAAAAGAAAATTTTTTAATGTTTTTTTAGTACATACAAACATTTTTTAATACATAAATAATATATAATACATAAAATAATATTAATATATTATTAATAATTATAATACTAAAAGATGATAATAATTATTTTTAAATTATTAGATTACATTCATCTTGCTATTTTAATGAAAAATATATGAACAAGTCAGTAACATAATGAATTAGCTCATGGATGTTCTTTTCTTATTTATATTCAATGTTTTTTACTCTGATGCATATAGTATATTTATATAATAGATGCCAAGTAAATACTTTTTATAAAAAATATATTTAAAGTACTAGTTGTTTATATCAATTAAAGTTGAATCCCCAAGTGAGAATATGTAGAATTAATCAATGAATCTATATTTTTCATTTTAATTGTACTGGTTGAATAATTATCACTTTAACTTATGATGTATGTAAGAATCAAATAAATAAACAACATAGGAGAAAATAATGCATAGTAATTTGAAACAGTCAAAATGTGGAAAAAGTCATAGCACAATTATTTATAGATTATTTATTATGAAAAAAACAGTTTAGGCTTTTTTTTCATTCATAGATTTCGATTTTGATAACCATTTTTATACATCTATTTATAATTAATTAAATAATTTTAAAAATAAAATTTATTAATTAATTAAAATTATTATATTTCTTTCTAATATTCTAATTATTTAACTTATAATATAAAAGTTATAATTTTATTTAACTTAAAATATAAAAATTATAATTTTGTAATTAATTAATTAAATAATTAATAATATGAAATCCGCAAGTATATGGTTTTAAATTCTCAAATATATGTAATCATAAGAGACAGTTATTCATTACATATTAATTATTATAACTTTCAAATAGGCAAGTATTGGCAACAAATATTTATATTGTCTTTAATATAATAAATATTCTTATGCAAAATTTATTGTGACTTTTTATGATTGGTATTTTTTAAATATTGCTAAATGCTAAAAATAAAAAAGAGATATTTTAAAAAAAATTATTTTTTGAGAGATTAAAACAAATATGTTCTCATAATTTTTGCGTATAAAAGTACATTTGAAAATTCTTTAACATTATGAAACTTGTTTTAACTAAATTTTTATCAATAAAATCAAATAATGGTGCAAAATTCGATAATTTTAGAAAACTTACATAATTTTGTAATTCATGTATTTTTTTAATATTTTCAAAGCAATCTCAAAAAGTTCTGAATTAGCTTTAACAATTTATTTTTATACTAATATTTATTTCGAATAATTATGAATATATTTTTTAAATTTTATTGACTTTTTGAGACTTTTTGAGGCAAATTTGAGAAATTGATTTTTTTCCATGTTTTTTTCATCGTTTCGAATTTATTATATTATGTTATATTATATTATATATTATTATATTATATTATATTATATATTATTATATTATATTATGCGATGTTATGAATAATATAATAAATGAACAGTTTTTCTTATCAAATCAAAATAATATAACGAACGTAAAAATTATAAAATTTAAATATAAGAAGTGGTGAATTTGTCGATTACACATTTTCTTTTTAGAACTTTTTGAAAAATTTTAAAATATTTTGTATAAAAGATATCAATTTAAATAAATTTTTTATTTAAATATAATTTGTGTATAATGCAATATTATAAGAAGTTCTATTTTTTCAAATATCTTCAAAATTAAAAAAAAATATATAGTTAATTGAATATTTGGATTATAATATGATGTGATTTTTTTCATATTTATTAATTATTAAAACAGATTTACGGATTTAACAAAATAAATCTAAATAATTAAAAACAATTTATTATTTTTAATTTAACAATTTAGCAATTTTATTTTTTTTAATTTAACTAATTTATGATAATGAAAATTAAATATACAAAATATATATTTAACTTGTACCAAATTTCATTTTATTATTTATATTTTATTATATTTTTAGAATTATACATTATTAAATATTTTCTATTTTTTTTAATTTTAAAAAAGTTTAATAGAATTTAAATATTTAAATAATATTTTTTAATTATATTTTTATTGTATATTTTTTTTAGAAATTTCTGAATATAATTTGATTTAAAAACAAAGATATTCGAAACAAGTCTATTGATCATAAAAGAAAAATTTTTAATTTTAGTTTTTAATTAATTTTTTTTGTGCGGATATATTTAAAATAATATTATGTATAAAAATAATATTGTCCAAAAGATAATATATAAAAAAATAATGTCCAAAAGAATTAAACGAATAAACGAATAAATCATTAGGAAAATCAGAGAAAGTTATTTTATTATAAATATTTTTATTGATTAGATATAATCATAATAAACTTAGAGTTATTAATTATTTTGTTTACTGTTATTTGTTAAATAATTATATTTTATAATATTATTAAATTTTATATAATTTCAAAAATAAGCATCTTTTATTTTTAATAATTTAATTATAAATATAATTAAAAAGTGAATTTCATTAATTATTTTATTATCACAAAGTTACAAATATATATCCTAATCATAAAAAGTAAAAAAAAAGTAATCATAAAAAATGAAAGATAAGTAATTTCAGTTAAAAAATAGCTTTTAATTTTTTACAACTAATATTCCAGTATGTACGACAATCGACTTTAATTTTCAAATTATTTGCAAAAAATATTCAACATTCACATTGAATTCTATCTAGTATTCTATCTCTATATAATTAATATTATATTAATAGATATTAATATTACGATTAAATTCTTCCATATTGAGTTTTTTTGTTTTGCAAATTTCATCTAAATAATAAAAAGAACAATTTAACAGATCTCCCTCAATTTTAATTGCTGTAAATAACTTCTCTAAATGAGAATTCCGTCTTTATTGTTTAATTGTTCGAAATAAATTTAAAATTGATTAATTTTTTTTAAATTAAATAGTATAAAATCAATATTTACAATTTTTATAATTTTTTTTTTGTCAGTAGTTCGATGAAAAAATTAATGAATTATTCGTTTAATAATACTTATCATGAAATCATATACTTTTTAATAAATTTTTTATATTTTTTATTGTTCTCTTTAGAAATTATATTCTTTTTAATATTCTTTTCATATGTAATAAATTAATCAATAATATCACAAAATTAAATAATATTTTTATTAAAATATTTTTTATTAAAATACATTCGTAAAATACTTATTGCATTATATTTATATCACTATCATTATATCATTTCTTCTTTATAAATATTTAAAAATAATATTTTTCTCACTTGCACTAATATATTCTTTTAATGCATTTTTAACAAACAACATTAATGTTTTCATAATCAGAATAAAGAGGTAAAAAAACATACTTTATGCTTGCAAAAATCTGATCATAAATCATTATATATCAATAATCAATATATACATACAATATATACATATTGATAACTGTGATCGTATATTGATACATACATAATCATAGATATATATAATATAGATAGAATTCAATACTATAATAAAATAAAAGATCTTACCAATAAATCAAAAATTAAATAAAATCAATTGTCGATTACATATAAAGAAAATAATTACTCAAAATGAAATTATTTATATCATATTTCAAAATTGAATATAATGAAGGAAAATTAATTAATCAAATAAATTATAGATATATTTATATGTTCTTGTTTTTAATAATGAGATTTTATAATAAAAATTAATTTATTATAAAATACCTTAAAAAATAAACATTAATCAATTTAATAAAATCTCAATTAATATCTTAATATTAATTTTTGTGGTTATTTTAACTTCTAGAATTGATTTTCTAAAAATATTATATATATATTAGTTATTACATATTTATTATTTCTTATATAAATAAAATTATACATATATAAATATATAAATTCAATAGCAAATTAAATTTAAACTATATATAGTATATATAGTTATATATAAGTATATATATATATAGTAATTGATATCTTTCATTTTTTTAAATTTTTTATATATAGGATATTGTTATATTTATAAAATACTTTTGAATATGAATTTTCCTTTTAAAAATTTTAAGCTGCTTGTTATTTTTTATAGTTAGCTATGTTTGTATTTCTGAAAAGCATACTTTCAATTGATGAAATTTAAAAAAAAGAAATCGAGAAAATCTAAAATTTTAACTTTGGATATTTATTAGTTTTCAAGATATTACTCATATATAAATGTTATCAATATATCGTCCTCACATTATAGATTGTCATTGCGAGCTCAATTTTTGCCCAACTTTCCTCGATTCAAATAATTGGTTGCGTCGTCAAATATAAAATAATCAACAATATAATCAACGATACAATAACAATATCGATTCTAGTCTAAGTTGTTTTAAATAAAATCAATTATTATAAGTTTGATTACTCAAAAAGTATTTTTTATTTCCAATGTTTTGTTTTCAAGTAAATATTTTGTTTTAAAAACTTATCAATATCTAACATTATTGAATTGGTTAAGACAGATTTTTACCAATTCCATCATACCAACAATAACTATTATTATATTTTGATTGTTATTATATTTTTTCATTCATTTTACTTTTAGTGATTTAAAAATAGATTTCAGTATATCGTATTTAGCTTACTATGCAACAAGCACTCAGAACTATAAACATATCGTATAAAAGAAGAAAACTATTTTTAATTTACTAGTTTTAATTTGGATTAAATATTTTTCAGTTATATTAGAATAATTACGTTGTGTACTTTTTATGTGCAATATCCTATAGATATTAAATCTATTATTGCTATTTATTGCTATTATTGCTATTACATCATTGCTATTCATACATTCATACAGACGATGATTACAAATAAAAACAAATGAAAACAGTATTAGTTGTATTAATTATATCTGTATAGATAAAATTCAATATATAGTATTGAAAGTTTTTTTATTAATATTTCGCCCATTCAATATTATGTGATGGAGGATTTCAACAGCAAGTCAACTATGTGGGGTTTTCCAGCTACCGATTCGAGGGGCCCGATGATGGATAGGTAACTAATTTGGATCTTCAATTGAGCAATTAGGAAATCAATTAATACGTGCGTTCCAGAGTGAGTCTATTATTGACTTTTCCTGGTCGAATAATATCTAAAATTAATAATAACTAATAATAATAAAAATTAACTCTTTAAATTTAGGATCCAATTTGTCTTTTTTTTTTTTTCTTTAAATTTCATGTCAATTGGAAGTATATGTTTTTCATTTTTTCGACTTGCATTATTTTCTATTTGTTTATTAGTTATATAGCAAGTTATGTATTTATTAGTAATATCATTATTAGATATTTTTTTTATTAAATTCCTGTATTTATGTATTAAATTTTATTATATAAAAATTATTTATATTATTTATTTATATTAAATATTATCATTTAAATTTATTAAATAAAATCATTTATAAATATTTTTATATTTAATCATATATTTTATTTACTCTTATACAAGTATCTTAGCTTAATCACTTCGAATAATTACTAAATATATTTAATATAGATATTTATAAGAAATGTAAGACATGGAATTTAATGTTTCAAGGACCATATCTCATAAAAGATATAAAGCATATATGCTTTTTTTATGGAACGCATTTAGAAGATTTCAAAATCATCTTAATTTTTTTTCAAATAGAATGATCTATTTTTTTATATTGTAAATCGATTAAATAGAATATCAAATTCTGAATAAATATTGATTTTCATATGTCCTAAACTTAAGTTAACTAAATATTAACGAAATAATTTTTAATAAAACTTACTATTTAGAAATTAAAGTAAATGATGTTTGAATTGATGTTCCTTAACTCTAATATAATGATAATTTATTTCTTAATGAAGAAACAATATTTTTAATTACTTATGAAATATACATATTTCTTAAATTTTTTATTTAATATTTTTTGTTTCGAAAATTTTAAAATTGTTAATAAGTTATTGTATAAAATTGTTAAAAGTATAGAATTTATTTTTTAAAATTATCCTCAAGAAGAAATCTAATGATTTAATAATCTAGAAATGATCTAATAAATGATCTAAAAAATAAGCACAAAAACTCTTTTCATCGATTTGGAAAATCTCGATGTTCTCTGCAAAATCTCACTAGGATGTCTTGATGATCAGTGGATGAATTGGCTTCATTGAGGCTATTACGATACCCAATTTCCTTCTAATTTTATTATAATTAGGGCAGTTAAAAATGATGTGATTGGTGATAATTCATTATATTTTTCGCATATTATTGATTCTTTTGTTGAGTAGATGTAGGTGAGAGAACTTGCTATGTCCGATTCTGATTCTCGGAATTTGCTGTTTTCAGTTGAATTTTGGATTCCTTTTCCGATAGATTTATGAAGTGAGCTTGTTATATATTCATGTTGCGGTCCAGGATTTAATAATATTTTTACGTATTTGTTGATGTCCGATTGTGTATTGTAAATAGGTGTACTATCTGTTCTAAAGCTACTATTTTTGCTTCAATGTCGGCCATTGCATTCCGTAGATATGAGATAGATCTATGCTAGAATTATTGTTTTGTCAATTGATCAATTTTGTTTTTTTTTAAATAAAAATATATTTTTATATATTTTTATATTTTTATATATTTTTTAATAATTATTATTCATTATAAATTTTTAATATCAATAATACAATTCGATATTTTTCATAAAAATCTATTCATATATTTCCATATCAATCTATGTATGTCTAAAAATAATTAATTTAAGAAATATTTTTAATTTGAATTTTTTAAAATTTATTTGAGAGAAGAAAAACACATAAAGTAATATTTGGCTATTAATGCTTTTTTTGTGTTTCATATTTTATAAGAAATTTTACAAAACTCAAATTGAAATATACATGATGTCCCAATAATGTGGGAATACTGATTCACTGGAGATTTCTGAAATGATTTTAAGCAACATTTTTTTTTTGCAAAAATTTTTCTTATGAGTTATTAACAAAAAACACCGGCTAATTAACGTATAAGTTAGTTGAGCCATAAAGTTTGGCTACGATTCAATACGAAAAATTCAAATTCAAATAATATATATTGAATAATATATGAAGAAAATGTGTTAAATATAAGAAATATTTTTTATCAATAAAAAATTATATTGAATCTTATATAGGAATAATGAATAAATTATTAATTGTTAATAAATTATAATTATTCATATAAGACTAATAAATTGAATTTATTCATTCAAAATGAATAATATCAAATTATGATATAAAAAAAAATGAATGTAAAACTTTTTTAACAAATATACAATAAATAATATATAATAATAATAATAAGTTATATTTGGAATAAAAGAAGAAAAAAATACAATCTATAATAAATTAAAAAACAATTGATAAGATAATAAGATAAATAAAATCAATCATTTATTGAAAATTCAATTTAAATTTTTCGAAGTCTTTCCTCTTAAAATCTTTTTCTTCCTTAACATTAGTATTTTGGTATCTTTTCTTAAACTAAAAATTTTTGACAGATTTATACTAAATTAATGATTACGTATTAAATTGATTATATTATATATGTCCCATAAGTTTCTTTCGCATTAGATTAAGAATGACTTTAACTGGTTATTTTTATATGAACATGCAGGTTTATCTATTTACATTAGTTTCAGTCATCCCAGAGCTTTTTTAAAGTACGTTTCATTAATGACACAGTCTCTTCTAAAAGTTTTTTTTTATATTGTTTAATATGAATAGCCAAAAAAAGCATTTGCGGCATGTTATGCTTTATTGCTTTAAAAAAGGTAATAATGTAAATGATATTATAAATGCAGACGAGATTTGTATTGTTTATAGAAGTGGTGCTACAATTGGTTTAAGAGATTTAGAACTGGCAATTTTGACTTGAAAGATGAAGGTTGCAGTGCAGCCCAGCAACGGCGAATACGGACTTTATCAAGGCCATGCTCGCTGAAAATCCATGATATAGTGTGCAAGAGCTAGTGAATGCCACTAATATTTCCAGGAAAATAGTAGATAATCACCTGATTAAGATAGGATATGCCAATCGATGTAAAGTTTGGATTCTACAGTTATTGACGGAGACCGATTTTATGAATCACGTTTTTACGTCCCTTTTGCAGCGACATGAAAGAGATCCTTTTTTAATGAGGCTTGTCACTGGAGACTAGATTTGGATTTTGTATCAAAATATGCATCAAAAACGTATTTGATCTAAGGACAATAGACTTTCAACTGTCGTGAAGTTTGGACTTGGACTTTGTAATCAGCTATAATCTCATAAGAGAATTGAATTGAATTTTTCTTCCGCTTTGTTACATTTTAATATTAATATTTAGTATTTTTGTTTTTTATGCTTGTGATCGCAAAGGAATAGATACAATAGATAGATTACAAAAAAAAAAATATTAATAGATGTATGCATAAATTGAAATTTCTGATCGAAATTGAATAAGTAAAAAAAAATGAATATCTTCTCATCTTAATAACGAAAAGAAGCTAATTGTATTAATGAACACGATACTTATATTATTTTCTCTTATTTTTATATTATTTTCTATTATAATGATTCACAATATATAATCATATCATTTAAAATCCTTCAAATTTATATAAAAGTATAAAATATTAATTAATTTATATAAAAGTATAAAATACTAATTATCAGAAAAAGTTATCTAGAAAAAGTTCATAATAAATTTGGAATATCTATGAGGCATATGACAGTCAATAATATTGTGAATCATTTCTCTGAATGATGACACCCTAAAGTATTATTAAGAAAAGTTTTTTAAATTAAAAGTGTTGCTTAAAAATTTATAATACTGATTTGCGCATGTTTATCATAATTCTCATCAAGGATAGGTTTACATTCAGGGTCATATTGCATTGTAGCCAGACAAATATTTTAAAAAATATTTAATTCCAAATATTATTTAAATTATAAATCTAGCATTATAAATCTTAATAACAGTTCCAAATTTAAAAGTTGAAAGAATTTTTTTTAGTAGAATAATAGATACGATATATATTTTATTATATTAAATTATATATTGTACATCTGAGAATCGTACATCTTCATGGAAATTATTTTTCAGTGAATTTTTATTTGTAATAAGTTTACTACGCGCAAATCTATCAAGATTTTTTGTTAGTTTAATGATAAGGAAAGATATCAAAATACTGTAAAGGAAAGATTTATTTAAAAATGATTTAGAGCATATTTCAAAAAGATTTGATTTTTGAGAGATTAACTTTATCTATTTATTTAATGAATTGTTTTTTAATTTAATATAATATAATGTATTGTAATATATATAATTGTAATATAATATAATTTATTTTATTATTTTACACACACACACACATACACACATATATATATATATTATTTATCATTCATTCGTTAGAAAAATTTTGTCATTTTATATTCTTTTTTTTTTTTGCTATTCATTTTGAATGATAAATAAATTTGATTATAAATATTAATTAATTTAATTATTATTCCTAAATTACATGTAATTAGATATAATTTTTTGTTAATAAAAAAATTTGTTACATTAAACATTTTTTTTGATACATGTTGAAAACTTATATATATTATAAAAATACAATATTGAAACGAATTTATGCTTTATAAATGGTTAATATCTTTAATAGAGTCATAATATAAAGTTATTGCAAAGAAAATATTTGAAATTAAGAATCTCCAGTTATTACTTATTATAACTTATTAATGATGTTCACATATTAGACATTCTTTATATGCTACATTAAGCATTTTTAAGCATAATGTTTTTTTATAAAGAATGTTGAATTGCATCAATTGATATTAAAAAATATAATTTCTTTAAAAAAAAAAAAACAAAATTGAATATCATATGATTTTATGTATTCATCCATAAAGGAATTAATATCAAAATAATAATAATATCTTTGATATTATTCAACTTTTAAATATTTTTCGCCATAAATAATAATATTAAGAAAATATTAATATTAATATGCATTAAGAGAACCAAAATAAATTGAGATATGATTTTGAAAGAAGTTCCTATAGGAACATTTCAGAGAATTAAAGAATGCAAGAATCTCTATTTCGTTCAAGAAATATTTAAACTTGAAATTTTAAAATCAAAAAAATCATATCAGAATATTTCAAAAAACTTGATTTAATTAAATATATTTGTTAAAGTATGCTATTATATTCAATTTATGATAAAAATACAATTCATACCGATTAAATTAGTTGATTCCAGAAAACAAAAGAAGTAATATTTTCAATCATTTCAAAAAAAATGATGGACATGATTTACAAGAAAGAATTCTCAATTTGAAAATTTAAAAAATGTAATATATATAATTATAAAACTTTGAAAATATGTAATGTTTATGCAGATAAACAAAATATATGT
>NW_006263591.1:90316-90664 GCF_000469605.1 Apis dorsata | reverse complement strand
TTATATTTTTTTTTTTTTTTTTTGCTATCCAAAATCACAGAGAATGAAATCAATTTATGAAAATTTGGCTATTTTTTGATTTTACGTATTAAATCATAAACTATCAAAAAATTTTCAGGCAAAAAATTCTTTCTTTTTATGAGGGCTATCATTTTAAAATATAATTAAAAAAAAAAATTATAAATAAGATTTTTTAAAAATTTATTTTCAACATAAAGTTTTAATTAGCAACTTATACATTTATTAAAATAACTATACAATAGTATAAAAAAACAAAATAATAATTTTATTTTTAATAAATATAGCTTTATTGCATTATTGACTTTCGTTGCTAAATTTTCAATTATA
>NW_006263591.1:86841-90273 GCF_000469605.1 Apis dorsata | reverse complement strand
CTAATGTTTTTTATTAAACATTAAATCAATATATCAGATGAGAATAAAAAAAAAATTTATATATAATTATATATAAATATATATATAATTATTTTATAAGATTTTTTTAATCTTTAATGTCATTAAATTTTTTTATTTTTTTGTATATCAGATCATAAAGAAATTTAATAAAAATTGACGAATAATGATAAAGACATACATGAATAATATTTTGAAGAAATTAATGAAATTTTTTATATTATTAAAAATGGAATGTTTAGATTGTAATTATTGCTGAATATCTGTCTTTTTCCAAGCGGTATTAAAGATTTCTTATATGTACTATAATATATTATTTATAATTATTATTATTATACATAATTATTATTATGTATAAAATTGTATTTAAATTTAAATTTCTTTGATATCAAGTTTTAAATGTAAATTATAAGAATTCATTTTTTTTATTTTTTTTATATTTTATAATTATTAATTTTATTAATAAAGCATTCTCGATAAAATCATTAACATTTTCAATATGGGTAATAATAAGTACTTTATCTGGAGAATTTTTTAATCTTGTAGAAATGTGTTTCGAGGAAAACATTCAAATTTATATCTTTCTATGTTGTATTTTTTAATATGCATGCAATTTTAATCCATATTTCATTCATATAATTTAATAATTAGAAATTTCTAAAATTGTTTTAATTTTCTTAAATAATTTTATTATTATTAAAATTTATGATTATTGTTTAAAAAATTAGTTTTTTAAATTTTCTTCATTTATATTTCAAATTCACATTTTTTAATATCTTTTAAAATATTGTTTTTCTAAAATTAAATGAAATAAGATCATCATTAATTATTTTTAAAATCTTATCGACGAAAAGTTCATCGTAAAAAAAAAATTTATGAATTATTAATCCAATTGCATTTTTATCAAACTTATTTATAAAAATTTTTTTTTAAGGAAGTATCTTTCTTCATTTTCATAATAAATTCATTAATGTGAAAATATAAAAAATGTAAAAATATTAAAAGTATGAATTTTTTCTTTTATATAGTATATAGTATAATAGTTATATAGTATATAATTTTTATTCTATTCTAGTCTTTTCTATTCTATTCTTTATTATTTCCATTTTTTCTAAAAACTTCTGTAATTTGTGTAATTATTTCAAATGTATATATAGTTTAAATATTTCATAGTTTATTTTTATAAATATTTAAAATAATTTATTTTTCATTTAAATTAAAATAAAATTTTTTGATATATTTTTTAATAATTCTTGATTATTTTTGTTTTTAAAAAAGTAAACTTTTTGAAGACATATACAAATATACAAATATTATATAAATATGTTTTGTATTATAAATATTAAATCTGAATATATCAAAACAGAAATATAATTAGAAATTGAAAATTAAAGTAGAAAAAATAAAAAAAAAGAAATAATAGTAATAATAAGAATATAAGGAAGGAAAATATAAAAATTATAAAATATAAAAATATATAAAAACAATAAATATAAATGTAAAACAAAAATGCAAAAACAAACAATAAATATAACATAAGAACATAAGTGTTTATACATATATATACATAAGTGTTTATATATATAATAGAAAACAGAGGAAAAGTGCAATCTAACAATAGATTATAATGACGGAACATTTTTGATATAAATCAATTTCTGTTAACAATAATTAAATATTGTTTGATAATCAGCCGATATTATAACCATTACTTCTTTCATTCATTTTGCTATATATTTTATTTACATTTACATTTATATTTATTTTTATTTACATTTATTCGACTTGTTAAATAAATATTAAATTAAATTAAAGAAAATGCATAAATTTTATATACATTAAAATAATATTTAATTTAAATACATATAAATAATAACGAAATAATAATATACAAAATTTATATAAATTCAATAACGAAATAAAAAAAAAATAAAAGTATAAATAAAAAAATATATAAAATAAAAGAATAAAAGAATAAAAAAATATAAAATATGAAATTAAAAAATATAAAGAATAGTATTTGTATTTTGCAATATATATATATATATATATATAGTAAAAAATTTTCTAATATGAAATATGCGTATATATCTTTTTTGTTTTTAAATTAATCTCTTCGTAATCTTTATAATATATATAATATAATTTTTTGATAAGCCATTATTTTTTCTATTTCTGAAATTTTGCTATTGATATATGAAATTATTTTTCTATATATTCTAAAAATATTTTTTTAGAATTAAATGTTTTTAAAATTTATAGAAAGATTATTATGTATGATGAATTTTTATATTATATAATATATTACGTAATATTAAGCAATTATTACAGCAATATCAATAAAAATTCATAAATAAAGAAAGGTCTTATATATTCTACAGAAAGTATATTATATAAGTATATTATATTCTACATAAGTGTATACATGAACTTGAAATTTTAATCATAAATATTTAAAAAATTATCGAGTATCTATTACTATAATGATATATTTTTATAAACAGGATGACGAAACTTATTATTGTATATAATTTCAAGTAAATCAATAATACAAAAGTTTTGCATTCTTCTTGTTAACATCAGTTATGTAATACAATTATATCTTCTAATAATTATATAATTATAGTATAATATAGTTATAATAAACTATAAATTTGAACAAAAATATAAGTGAAATACACAATAAAATTTAATCTTTGGAATACCACAAAATTAAAAGAATCAAATATTGCACAAGTAGAAGTTCACCAGAAACTGTTTTTCATCAATTTCATTCACATTATCTTTGAAATAACATTTCTTTCACTTCAAATGATATTTTTTGATATTATTTTTGATATTTTAAATGTATCTAGATAAAATTTAGAATTTTTTAATTTAATTTTTATAATAGATTTTTATTATAATAATTTGCTTGAGACATAAGAATAAATGTGATCCAATTGTATCATTTTAATTAAAATTTTTAAGAGAAATTATAATTTAATATAATAAGGGAAATTTTATATATAAAAAATGAAAATATAAAACTTCTTATTTTTTTTTATTTTTGTACCATTTTATATTATTATAATAGTAATTATTTGTGTTATTATACTATATTATTATACTATTATACCGATATATTAATTTTTATATTTATAAGCTATTTCAATTTTTTCTATCTTTCTTTTTTATACCAATAGAAATAAAAAGAAAAATGAAGTTTGAGAAATCATATCATGTAATTTGTTTAGATTTGTTTAAATTGAGAAACAAGATATTTTTTAATAATTAATTTTTAATATAGAACAAAGAATTCAGTTAAAAGTATTTGAAAACTAGAATAATATTATAATAATATTATGTTATGTATTTATTACATATTATATATATAATACTAATACATATATATTAGTATTATTATTATATATA
>NW_006263591.1:78442-86611 GCF_000469605.1 Apis dorsata | reverse complement strand
AACACTTTATATCTTTATTATTTTTTTTTTATGAAGCACCATTTATGAAAACAAATATAATATAATAATAAAATAGAATAAAATAGAATATATTTTTTTAAAAATTAAATTATTTTAAGGAAAATATGCAATATATAAAATAATTTCATTTTCAAGATTATCTTTATGAGATTTTGAAGTTATATTATATACTATATATATTACTTAAATTAAATTATTTATATATTTTTTGACATTTTTAGAGCAGAAAATAAATCCAATGATTATTTAATTTACATTAATATAATATTTGTTATTGAACATTATATTAATGTTATTGAACAATTACTATTTCATAAATTTGTACTGAAAAAATTTTATAATATTCGTCATACATCTTAATATAAAAAAAATACAATTAATATTTTTTGTTTAGTATCTTATAATTCACGTGAAAATTTAAAGAAAGTGACATTAACAAGAAAAGTATTCTGTAAAAAAAGGAAATCCTACTCATATCATTTAAATTTATATCAAAAATTTTTATTTATTTAACTACTGAATTATTACGATGTACTCTGAAAAATAACAATTGAAAAATAACAATAAAATAATAATCTTTAAAAATTATATATCATATATAATTCTCATTATATTGAAAGACAATATACTATTTCTAATAATATCATGTTAAATTATGTATTTCATATTTTAAAATTTATCACATGACAAATATATATTAAAGAATAAATAAATAATAATATTTTCCAGATGAGTGTAATAATATATATGAATGAGTGTAAATCATGTATTGTATTCCCATTTCCACTCTTTTCTTTTCATATTAAGAAAAATGTTTTGATTTGTGCTTTGCCTCTAATTGTTATCTGGAAAGCTGAAAAGAAATGAAAAGTGAATTTTTATATTTTAGATAAGTTTTTTAGGAAGATTTATATTTTAAATAATAATTATAGATGATTCAGTTATAATATATACTGAATGATATAATGAATGTAAAAGATAAAAGCTGAAGAATTTATACTTATTCAATGATTGAATTTAATTCACCAATTTTCATATTATTAAATTAAATATTATTAATTAAATAATAAAATGTTATTTATAAATAATAAAAATATCAGGATCAAGTTTCTTTATTTTTATAAGTTTTCTGTCAAAAGAATGTTATAAAAATATTATAACAAATTGCAAAAATGAAATAAAAATGCCGATTTTAATGATAATGGATAAAATTTTAGATTTAAGACAAACAATTGGGAAAATTAACATAATTATTAATTGAAATTTAGATAGTAGAATATAATTATATAGTAATTAAATTAAATTAGATAGAAATTTGAATATATAGGAGATTTTGATAGCTACAAGAATTATTATATTTAAGAACGAATGAAGTTTTCTTTGATTTTTTTTTTACATAAAATTAATTCAATATTAAGAATCAATATTTTCTTGAAATCAGTTTTATATATTATATAAAATTATTTGTTTCTTTGTTTTTGGATAACTTTTGAATTGTCATTTCTAGACTCTTGCTTTATTATGAATTAATCATTCATCTTATTCATCAAAAGTAAAGATCTATTTTATTTGAATGAAATATATATCGTTCACGTGGATGAATTCAATGTAATCTAAGATGAAAAATTTAAATTCGTCTTAAAAAATGCAAATGTATTATTTCTTAATTTTGTCTTTTCTTATACTTTTTTGGCTATTATACAAAAGCGATCATATCTATTTTTGCTATTATATTAGTATGTGATGTTGATTGAAAATTTTGAAAGTATTTATGTAGTAATAAATAGAATGAATGAAGAACATCTTTTACATTTATATCATTGTCAATTTTTTTGATAATAATAATGATAATAAATATGTACGAAAGAATATTGGACAAATTTTTATAATTAAAATGAGTAGAATTTCAATTCTTTATGCGTTATTTATATTTGTATATAAATATATAAATATAAATATAATATATAAATATAAAAATTTACTATAAAGATATAAAAACTTTGTATAATATAATCGTGCTATATTTTATTTTTTCATTTAAATAAATATATATAAGATAAAAATTTTTATCTAAATTTTTATACAATATGATTTATTTTTATACTACATAAGTAATTATATGAATTGTATGTATGGATTGTATATTTCTTCTTTTGTAGTTTTTTTTTTAGAATTACAATATTGATTTCTTTATTTCATTCAATTGATCTATTTTCATTATATTTAATTTAATTTTCTATTTTATGTTTGATTATTGATTCTTGAATTTTAGTTTCAGATATTTTGCATATTGACAAATATTATTTATACAAATATTATTGTTTTAAATATAATTTATTAAATATTTGTTTTATATTTATAATATTCTATATTTTGAAAAATTCTTACATTTTTATGATTGGAAATCTTTCCTTTATTTTAATAATTTTTTCTAATGAATTTCATATATTGTCGATTGATATTATAAATAAATGTAATATGATTTAAATGTATCATTTAATAAATTTTTATACTCTTTAATATTATAATTCAAATAAAATATTATTATTTTATTATTATTTTAAAATGTAAGATTTTTTCCAGTAAATATTGAAAATACATTTTTAATTTTGAATAAAACTGTAACTTCTAACTAAATATTATCATTCTACAATATAATAAGTATATTTTATATATATAATAAAATTTTTTCATACATCTCAGTTTTGAACTAGTTTTTTTCATTAATTGAAGTGATTTTCAAGTTAATCAATAAATATAATAGAATTTATCTATGCATTTTTTTGATTTTTATGTAACATATTATGAGATATTTTAATTAAAATAAATCAATTTAAAAATCATTTAAAAACTTTTTGATTTTTGATATTTATATATAACCACAATTTGTATGTTCTTTTTGTATTGATAAATAACGATAATTCAATAATCATACATATAATATACAATAATTACATAATTTAATCTTTTTTTTATTTTATTATTACATTTTATTATATTTTTTTTAATTAGAATCAATTAAATTTTATAAAAATTTAATAATTTTCTCATTAACCTCATTTTATTTATATTGTAAATATGATTTGGATCAATGTTTTCTTCTTCATGTTGTATAAATTCTTGGATGAATTTTTTTAGTTATTCTATTAATATTTTCATTTTATAAATATTTACTATAAATAAATGTTTTAATATTTTTTAAAATCCAACTTTTTATATCCAACTTTTATTAACGAAAAATTTGATGTACCATTAAATTTTTTATATATATTTAATAGAATAGAGAAAAATTTCAACGAATCTTTTATTTGATCTTTTAACTTCTTTTTATTCTAAACTCTTATTAGCTTGGAAAAGATCTGATTTTCACACGTATTAGCGATTCAAATTCTTTAATGAATTGCAGGAGCAATTGCCTAAGTGAAATTGATGTTATTGCATCTGTGCTACATGATTATAATGCAAAGCTGTGATAACTTGAAAATTGCAATGGTTTATATTTGATAATTTTCAAAAATTATCTTTCTTGAGTTTATACAATATATATAGTTTTGGGTTTTTATATGAAATTTCTATCCAGAGTCATATTTTTCTTAATTGAATTTTGAAAAAATTTTTTCAGAAATATTATAACTTTGGATAGTTAATGTTTCAATATGAAAATATTGAAAATATATTTAAATTGATGGTAATTCTCGGTAGAAAATTTGTTGGCTATTAAATATTTTTTACCTTTGATGTAAGTGATTTTTTAATGAAATTGGAGATTATAAAGATATGTTTTTATTGTCTCGAGATCTCTTTAATTTCGATATTCTAAAATTAGTGATTTGTGATCTGTTTGCATTTTTATGAGATTTTAAAATGTTTAATCAATAAATATATTGTCACTAGTTCTTTATCAAATATTTTAATTGAATATTTTTTTTTCTGTTGGTTTTAGTTTTTTTTTAATTAAAAAAAATCTAAAGGACGTAATTTTTTAAAATTTTTTTACCGGATTTTTTGTATCTGTGACACTTCCTATATTCCGCTGCCTCAGTTAATATTAATTTAGTTTTTGTGAGTTATACTAACATGATTATATATATTCATAATAGCTTTTTTTGACTGCTTTGAAAGCAAATTTTCGTTTCGGTATTTTGATGAATTTATCTTTTTAATTGTTTCTTTTTTGCTGATAAAAAGAATTAAGTGTTCCTGCAATCATAGAAAGAAAACAATGTAAAAATTAATTATTCCTAAGTTTCGTAATTTCTTTACGAAATTTAAGATGATTTTTTTATCAATTTTGTCCGTTAATGATTTTAAATTGCCTTTATCATTAACTAATTTTGTTATTTGTTCCTTGTTTATATTGTATTTTGATGGATTGATAATAATATTTTTTTTAAACGATTGAAATGCTGTCCGAAATGTGTTCTTTATATTCTTCTGTATTCTTTAAAACTATTAAAATATTATCAAAAAAAGCAAATATAAAATCTAATTTTCTTCATTCATAAAATCTAAGTTATTTCGTTTATGAACCTTTGAAATATTTGCATTTTTCTGAAGACATTATGAATTTATAAATTACAGCTCAAAAAATCGTATTACGTATATAGTTATTTACATTTAATATTACAATATTTTTTATATCTTTTACGATTTAATTTTATGTTTTTGAAATCGATTTCTAGAAAAGATATATTTTGAAAATTGTACCAATAATTTATTATAATGCTATTTAATTATTGGTAATCTCCATACAATCACGAACATTGTATGTTCTTTTTAAAGACTGTGGAAAGACAATATTCAGTTGAAATTGGTCTAATTATTTCTAACTTTAGTATATAACTTATACATATAACTTTCTTAAATTTAGTATAAAACTAAAAATAGCTAAAAAAAAATTCCAAACTTAGAAATTTTTAGTTTTTCGGATAATAGTTTTTTCTATTTATATTTATATTATTATAAATTACATATGATTGTAATTATGTAATGTTTCACATGAATGCAAATTGAAATGAAAATTCTGGTGAGATTAGATATATATTTGAGTTTACTTAATTACTTGAGTTTAATTGATTAATTTTCTTTATACGTGTCGGTTTATTTTGTTTTCCTCGTCAGTAATGCATTTGTTATGTATATATATCGTTATTTTAATGAAAAAAAAAAATCTTTCGAGAATAGATAAAGAATTCTCAGTTAAAATAAAAATCTAATTATATTTTTGTTTTAATTATCAATATCAAGGAATATTTTTATCCATATGTTTTTATTTTTGATCCATTGATAACAAATAATTTCAGATCCTTGGATTTTTTATTCCTATTACATATTTTTATCCCCTTATTTCTGATGAATATTTATATTATATGAATATTGCTACTGTATCTTAATCTAAAATATCTACTATATTTATAATGTTACTTCTATATCGACTAAAAAATATTTTATTACTTGCATAGTTTTTTACAAGTAGATGATTATAGCTGCAATCATATGCCATTGATATTAATATAATATTAATAATTAATATTAATAATATAATAAGTTTTTTCAATCATTTAAAGCTACTAAGGTTATATATCATCATATATTTTTTAATATTCTTATCGAATTTAAAATAAATTATATAAATTATATATTATAATTATATAATTAAAAATAAAAAGTAAAGAACTTTTTGGATCTAATTATCTTATTTTTGACAGGGAATATTGCCGTTTCTTTTAATCTGTGATTCTTTTAATTTAAATTAAAATTTAAATTAATTTAAATTAATTTAAATAAATTTTTAATTAATTTAAATTAAAAATTTAATTGTCTAAAAAGACTTGAACTTGTATTTTTCAATTTTTTATATAATCTGTTTTTTATATTTTATATATATTTTACATCAGTAATAATACGATATATTTCAAATCTATGATCTCTAGAATTTTTGTCTACGAATTGAATCTGTTCGTCGAATAAAACTTTCGATATCACTAGTTTAGTAGGTTATATGGTTTATATGGTTATAGTGGTTTATATGGTTTGAAAAAATAATTTACTGAGAAAGTAATTTTCGAAGTGAAATTTTTTTTGATTGCATAAATTTGTTTGTTATCGAAATCGGAATTTTTATTGATTATCGCCATTTTTAATTTGTTATTTAAGATCAATTCTGGTTAGAAATATCAATTATTCTCACATTCAATTTATTGTCGGGATCTAAAACTCCGATTATATAATTGAATTTCGGTTTCTTGTCTAGATATTAATTTTTTTTTTATTTCCTTTATAAATATTTTTTTAAATTTCGTATATGCAAAATAATTACATTTATAAAAAAATAAAATAAAAATAAAAATAAGAAATGAAAAATAAAAATGAAAGGAAAAAATAAATAATCAAAAATAAAACAAAAATCAATTCAAGAATTTCAATACATTTATTGACAAATCATTAAATAGCCGAAGAGTTATGTATCATTTATTAAGTTTAATTGATGATATTAAATGGGTGTTTAATTGATGATATTAAATGGGTGTTTTCTATTGAATCTTTTAAGAAAATTCGAAGAGAAGTTTGCAGCTAGATTTATATTTTTGGCTATTTTTTGCTATCATTCGATTTCGTCTATTATCATAAAAAAGTTACTAATTTTCTATAATATTTTCCTGATATCATCGTTTCTCAATCACGATGTATTTAAGATAGTTCTTGAAATGAAATTGAATATTCTCTATTTTTTTGATATTTGATTTTTCATTTATGGCCTAGATTTGTAATCTATACATCTATATTGGTTTATTATTATAGTTTTATAAATCAGAAGTTTATATGTATCTAATTTAGATTTTCTTGCATCATTTTTTATTTGCTTGATTTTTTCTTATATATGTTTCTTCCAGTTTAATTTGCTATCTAAGTAGAGATTATAATATTTAACAGATTTTTTTTTAATGGTTTGGATGAATTCTGAATTTTGAAAGCTGATTTTGGTTTCTTACTACGTAAAGATGATATGTTAGCATTTATCTAAATTTATTTTGATTTTATTATCTTTCAATTTTTAATATTTTTTAAATAATTTTGTAAATTTCTTATTATATTTTCGATATTTTTGAATACAAAGTATGACCGTATCGTCTGCAAAAATATATATATTTCGATGTCTGGTTTGATTGATATATCAGCAGTTAATAAAGAATAGAGCATACATCCAAAGATATTATCTTACGATAACTCCGATATAAATTTTTTTAAATGATGAAATATTGTTGATTTTAATATAGAAGTATCTGTTTGAAAGATATGAAAAGGCAATTGTATAGATATTAACTATAAGAATTAGTTATAATTTTTTTTACTAATCCTCTATGCTAAACTTTATTGAATACTTTTTCAACATTTAAAAAAACTGCCATACAATATTTATCTATGCGGATTATTTTATTAATCATTTTGTATATTTATTTTATTATATTATAGCTTTTTTTAAATCCAAATTGATAATCTGGGATTAATTGATTGATGATAATTTCACACATTAATTATGAATAATTTTTTCTATTCTTAAAATTCTATTAAAAACATTGGTAACGAAATTAAAGTTCCATTTTTAATGAAATTGAAAATATTACTTATGTCTTTTTTTTTAAAAATCAGACTTAATATTCTATATTCTATATATATAATATTCTATATATATATACAATGTTATAAATGTAATGTGAATGTTTCAAATATAATCCTTTTAATATTAATACCTTGTTTCCTTTTTGATTTTGGTTAATATAATGTAATCTTTCTTTCTGAAAGTTTTTACAACTTTTGTATATATCTGAAGAAAATTTATTTGTTACTTAAATGTTTATCTTTTTTGTTGTTATTGTCTTTAACGAGAAATTTTTCGAGATCTATTATTTACTTACGGATTTTTATTAACAAATTTCTATTGTAGTTTTAGTAAAAATAAAAATAAAATAAAAGGATTAGATGTAGATTTGCTGATTTCAACTTCCATTTTTTGACTGAGACTTTATACTGCATATCTATTTGTCGATTAAGAATCATCCAATTATCCCATACATTTTCTTATTATTTTATAATTTTGATTTTTATTCCTAAATTTCTTTTTGTAATTTTTGAATTATATGTGGATTT
>NW_006263591.1:68345-78273 GCF_000469605.1 Apis dorsata | reverse complement strand
GATTTTTTTTTTTTTTTTTTTTTTTCATGTGCTGTTTTAGATTTTTTTTCGTTACTCCATATTTTTTTCTGTATTTGAGTTGGAAGTATATTCTGACTGGCTTCTATCTGATGTTATTGAAATTATTTTTTTCTTTGTTAAAAAATGTTTACTTCATTATTCTGTACTTTTAATGCACTGAATTTATTGCCTGGATATATCGAGATATTAAATAATTTTTAGTATTATTTGAAATTATTATTCATAACTTTGAACCATTATCACTTCTGTTATGTTTTTTTTATATGTTCATTCTGATTGACGTTTGATAAGAATGATTATTTGATATTGAGCTTCGATTTAGATATATTATGTAACTGTGGATTCAATTTATTCAATTTTATTCAATTTTTTTTTTTTCTAAACTGCTGATTTCTATAATGTAGTTATATTCGCCATGTTCATTTTTGATTCATTTTTCGCACTCTTTCTCGTTATTCATTATTTTTTATTCCGTATTTTTTTTTAAATTACGATGGAATCATCATTTTTAATGGGATGGGAGAGCAATTTTAAATTCTTTATCTGATTTTTTCTTTATTCTAATTTATTGCCTCGTGTAAACAGGCAAATTCTTAATAAAGCAGATAATCACCTAAATGGAATTGACCTAGATTGGAATTGTCGTATCAATATTAAATCAAATAATCAAAAATTGTATTATTGCTACATATATAATTTAGTTATCTTAGTTTGTAACAATACATTAATAATACGATCATAGGCATTATTGGAAATTGAAACACATATAATTGATAATAAAAATTTTGAAAAAATATAGTTTTCAATATTTTTAATTATTTATAACGCATAGCATCGATTTAAATGAAATTTTCAATATATATATATTGATAATTATATATAAAAATTATATATAAAAAATAATTATATATAATTATATATAAATTTACAAAATATATATTTTTATTACAAATTCAAATATAAAATAATAAAACAATGTTTATATTTATATTTTTTTCATGATTCTGATTGCAATTTTTTAAAAAAGTTTTTTATGCTGCATGTTTTTATGCAAATTAATTCTTCTAATTTTTCAAAGAAATTCAAATAATTCGATTCAATTAAGAAACTTATTTTTTTAAAGAGAGTTTATTTTTAAAGAGTATACTTTTATTTTTTATTCGCTTTATTTTAAAAAAATATACTTTATTTTTATTTACTATTTTATTCGATAATTATATTTTTCTTTTTATAAACAAATATGTATCGACTTCACAAGGAATGTTTCATATAATTTTTTTTTCTAGAATTAAATGTTAATATTTCGTTTTATTTGAAACGCTTAATTTGCATATGAATATTGTTTATTGAGCATTCATTGGAATATTTTTTTGATTAATCTAAAATGTTTACCCGCTTTTATATTGTTAATATATATTTTTGTTGTTTCTTTATCGATATTTTTATTATTTTTATTATATTTTTATTATATAAATATACAATTGTACAAATGTATGTTATGTAATATGAAATATATTTGTATTCTTCATCACAAAAACTTTCTATTTCTGTTCTATTTTGTTCCATCTAATTTTCATTTAATATTCCCATTTATACAAAAATATTTGCTATTGTAATTAAGTGTCTGAATACTTTTGTGTTAGACATAGAAGTGTCATTCTGTCGTTAAAAATATTCGAGGACTATTGTATACGAAAGATAAGAAATATGCAAAATTTACTTATATTTATCTATTTTTATGTTTTTTTTTCAATATATCATATTTTATAAACTTCAAATTAAAATATCTTAAAATATCTATCTTAAATGATTTTTTGATGCAAATATCTTAATATTTTTTTTTGATTTCCATTAATTAAAAAAATATGTTACTTTTATATAATTTCTACACATCCATTTATTCTATTTCATATAAAAAATTATTAATTTACTTAATTATGTTATCTAATTTTATCTAATTACAATTATTTTATTTTAGGTAATTGTATGAGATTGTTCTTCACGAAATCAAGAAATTATTTTTATTTAAATATTTTTTTACGCTTTATTAATTTCCAATAAATTAATTTATAAATAATTTTCATTTATGAATTAAAATAGATTATCATATGACATAAATTGTAAACTTAATTAATTTAGTTTTTTTTTTTTTTTTGCTTATGTTGAAATGTCATTTTATTCATTAATTATTGTATTTTGTATTATTGTATTATTGTATTATTGTATTAGTTTTATCGTATCTTTAGAGAAATACGTAAAAAATTAAAAATTATCATAATTTTATTATAATTATTTTATGCTCATTTTAATATATCATGTATATATTTAATTTATGATATTCTATTTCATTTTATTAAAAAGATCTTATTAAAAAAACATTAAGAAAAATATTATTTGTAATTCAAGATATCATGTTTTATTTTGCTCGAAAACAAAACTATATAACTATATAATTTTTTATGAAGTTTTTTATGAAGAAGTGAAATTTTTATGAATGTTCATCTTTTGATATGGAAACTAATGTGCAACAATTTTTAATGAATAATAGTTTAATAAAATCGAATTTATCCATCAAAATATTAAATTAGTATAAAAAGATGTATATAAAACTTTTCTAACAAATGAATGAAAAATATTATATATTTGTAATGAAAAAAAATAAACAATACATTATATTCTATAAAATTTTATTATTATATTATATTAAATTATATTATATATTATATTAAATTAAAAAAGAATTTATCAAATAAAATCAGTCATTCCTGAAAATTTAATTCAAGTTTTGAAATCCATCTTTTTAAATAGTCTTCCTTAGCATTGACATCTTAATATCTTTTGTTAACATTGGATAAATTTTTGATGAATTTATACGTAAAACTATACCAATTATACTATACTAACAGATAAAACGTCATTGAAAATTAATACATATGAAAGATTAACATATCATTCATTATCATTGACATTGATCAATTGTAATCATTTATAATCTAATAACATTTAATTTTTCTGAATTTTTTTTGTACATTATTTTTTTAAATGTTAGCACTAAATATTTCTATTTAAATCTTATCTATATTTAAATCTTTATGTTCACAATCGAAGACGAATAAGAGTCAATATAGGCTAGAATCTCTAATCGAAATTGGATGAATGAAAATATAAGATGTTTTCTCATTTTAATTATAAATATTTTATTGATTGATATATATGATTATACGAAATCATTTTCTATCATAATGATTCACAATATCTGATCATGTTCGATGATCAAAGTATAATAAAATCTTAATAAATTCCAAATTTATATCAAAGTACAAAATGTTAATGCTCACGGAAAATTTCTCTCTAGTTTATGAATTGAAGTTGTTTGTGAAGTTAATGATATTATGGATCAGCTCTCTGAGTAATGATATTCTCAAGTTTAAAAAGACATCCTTGAATGTTGCATAAAAACATAATAATATTCAGGACTTGTATCCACGCATATTTACCATAAATTTCAAAAATAAGATGATTGTCGTTGAAGTCATAGCTAAAACATATTCTTAGACTCACTTTAGTCAAACTGAATTGTCTTAAAAAATATTTCATTCCAAATACTTAAATATCCCTTATTAAATATTATTTATAAAAAATGACATTGTTTTTAATAACATCTTATAATATATAAATAAATATTATTTATATATAAATAAATTTAACAACATTTTAACTTTTAGATTTAATACGAGTTGGCACAATAATAGAGAGAGGTATTATTGTGCCAATAATAAAGAGGTTTTTATACAAGGAAATTTTCCTAAAGCATAACCATTTTTGAGGATAATATTTAAATGGCATTTGGAATTAAATATTTTTGTAAATTGATTAGAATGATCTTAATGCAATATGATCTTAAGGATTATGCTTCAATTATAATAATTTCAATGACATAACTTATTAATTTATCTTTAAGAAAATTTCTAGCAAATACATATAGATCATAAACCTCTCAAATTTATCAATGATCATAAACAGTCGAATTCGACAAATTCAATCTCGTAGCAATTTCTCGAATTGTTATTCGTCGATTTGCTTCAATCAGTGTTTTTATTTTGTCTTTGTCAGTTTCAACTGATCTTCCAGAATGTGGTGCATCTTTAATGTCAAAATTATCGAAACGAAATTTTGAAAACCAGTTTTGATACTGGCGTATTGTTAATACATTTTCTCCATAAATTTCATATAATCTTTTTTTTGGTTGAACAACATTCTTATTTTTTCGGTAATAAAAAAATAAAATATGCTGAAAATGCTCCTTTGGTCTTGCATTTTATTATTATCACATACGAAAAACATAATCACACAGAATCACGAATTTTTTTTAAAAATAAATATGAAATGCCAACTGTCAAAATATATAATAATAACACGTTTAGAATGAAATTAACTGGATAAACATTCAGCTAGCAACAAAAAAAAACGAAATTATTTTCCGAATAACTCAATATGAGATTATATATTTTCGTGTATGTTATTTATTTTATATTATTTTTCGATGATATTTTGTTTGTAATTAGTTTAATATTATCTATAAGTTTGTCAATAATTTGTTTAATGTTAAGGATATCAGTATATCATTAAAGATATTCAGGAAAAAAGATTTTAAAACTCGAGATGAATTTTCAATAATTGATTTTATTTATTATATATTTATTTTGTGAATTGTTTTTTTAATTTAATATAGATTGTAATATATAATATTATTTTTATTCCAATAAATATTATTTATCGTTCCTTTATTAGAATTAATATAGTGTCCCAAAAATGTTCTAACATAAACTAAAGATTCCTAATTTCAAGCAATATTTTCCTCAAAAACTTTCATAACTTTAACAAAGTT
Source organism: Apis dorsata (assembly GCF_000469605.1). NCBI lineage: Eukaryota > Metazoa > Arthropoda > Insecta > Hymenoptera > Apidae > Apis > Apis dorsata. The sequence goes on along the minus strand of NW_006263591.1, from coordinate 73,364 downwards.
ATGATTTTGTTAATAAGTTATTAACAAAAAATAGTGGCCAATCACGTAATCGAATCGCAACAGTAATAGTTGATTATGTGTCGCCAATCGAGTATGAATAAATTCAAAAACAATATTAATATCAAAGAAAATGTGTTGAATATAACAAATATTTATTGATAAAAAATTATATCAAATTACATCACGAATAATGAATAATTTAATTAATTTATTATGATAAAATTGTGATATAAAAAAACGAGTAATATAAAATTTTTCTAAGAAATGAACGATCAGTATTATATTTGGAATAAAAAAAATAAATTAGATATTAATTAGATATTATAACCAATATTAAATTAAGAAATAATTCATATCAAATAGATAAAATCAATCATTCATCGAAAATTCTTCACTTGAACATTGAAATATGCCACTCATTATTTCCTAAATATTCTTCCTTAACATTAATGATCAAATTAATTTTTGACAAATTTAGATATATAATATAGATTTATAGTACAACTATAGTATATAATAATACTATAAATAAATTATAAATAAAATATCATTAAAAAATAATACACATATTATATCATTGGATGAATCAATTAGATCAATGTTTATCGTTCATTTTGTTGCACTATCATCAACATTGATCAACTAATCAGTTGTAATTCAGCAATTCTAGAAGAGATTCTTAAATTATCTCTACGTTAAAAATATTGGTGAATAAAATATTTAAAAAGACCCGATTTTCTTATGATAAATAAGATTTCATGTATTCATTCTTTACTGTAACTTTGCTGCTTCTGTATTTTTTTTGAGAAATATTAAATAATATTAATAACAAAATAATATTTATTATTATTATTATTAAACAAATATTTTAAATCAATTGATAATTATCACATTATTTTTAATGAAATTCAGACATGACTATGACTATTAATAATATCATTTTCTTCCATCGTCGACATTCTTAACAATCCACAATGACTACACATGATGTGAATGATCCACCTTCGTTGAAATATCCGTATTATATGCAATAGTAGCCAATGTCCAAAATTTTTTTATGTAATTGTTGCAATTTCGACTTACACTGTTTACGATTTTTTACCCTTATTGAAAGGGTTATAAATTTTCTAAATTTTGGCGACAAGAGTTATTATAGTTTCTCCATCATTGTTTAAAATAAGCAATGTGTATATTAGATTCAAGGATTAATTATTGACATCGAATATTAGATTCAAGGATTATTTATTGACAGGTCATAAATAATAAAAGTTCCATTAGAAAATATATCCGTAAAGTTTTAAAAATTGTAATTTTTTATTACGTTGGTGAATTTTCATTCGCCTACGATTCACTTTTGATCCCCTACCTTAGTTTTAATATCGTGTTTTAATATTTGGTAGCCATCGTGTTTTTATCGTACTGAGTTGAATATTCACAATATATTAAAATATTCCATTTGTTCGTATAGTAAATGCACATTATAATACAATTCACATTATGTAATAATAAAATTAATTTATTATAAAATTCTAATATTAAAACGTTATTCGTATGCAAGCGAAAATTCATGTATAAAATATACTGAATTTATAAAGTTTTTGAGTATTTTATTAATATAAATAATACAAAAATTAAAATTAACAAACATCCTTAGATTTGTAAAGACGTTTATACTTCCTTCCACATTCATCTTGACGAATATGTGATATTCCTTCCGAGCCTAATTTTAGCAATTTTTGTTTAAATTGGGAATGTTAAATAATGAGGAAACTTGATATCATTATATGTCTTATTGCGGAATTACAATCCGCTGAAATGAATATTTAGGGAATTTCAAAGAGCATAAACATTTTTTAAAATATTTTTAAAAATCTAGCAAAAATTAGAAATTTGTAATCTTTAAAATTGTTAAGAAACTGTTAAGAACAAAAACCGAAATTGATTTGTGAGCAATCAGGTAGTTTGAATTTCATTTTCAATAGTTTAAACATTTTCAACAGTTTAGGTTTTAATATAAATAATATAATTTCTTCACATTTTCTATATTCTCAATATCAGTCAAGATTGAGATATAACACTTTATAAGTCACATTTATATGCCAAATATCTTGCAACAAATCACTATAAAAGTGACTGCAAGATTCTTATCCCTACATACTACAACGCAATACGAAGAGTCATCCTTAGAAATCGCTCTCTAATGCGATCATTGGTCTTTCTTAAATTTCTTTTTTCTTAATTTGCATTTATTAAAAATTTGCTGAAAATAATTTTGAAAGAAGAATCAAAATTCGTAACAAGTTTTGAAAATCATCAAAAGAGAATTCAGATTAGATCGGTAGATGCAATTCAATCCAGATAGGAATATAGATCAAAACATAGAAATTAGATAGTCAATTAAGAATTTTGTTTTGTATGCGTATTTATTATACGAATAAGTATGGAATACTATAACATTGTTTTAGATATTAGCGATGAAATGCAACAATGCGACAACGGCGACTCGATAAATGAAGAATTATATAAAATTCATATTAACAACAAATGAATTCCGTGCTACTCATATGCAATGGTTAATGTTCACAAGATCAGAGATGGATTATTTGTGCATTGTGTCATCATCACGTTAATAATATTTTATCAATGATAGAAGAAGATGCTAATATTAGCATTTATACATTAGCTTATTTAAAGTGAGTCTCAGATAACATGATTAATTATTAATTGATATAAAAAATATTTATTCAATAATAAATATTATTTTATTCTAGTATTTCTCAAAAAGAATGCAGAATCAGCAAAGAGTGGATATATGGAATTTTATTTAATATCAGAAAATCGGTCATCAATATTTTTAATTTACGGGTAATACAAGAATTTTTTTTAGAATTTCTGTATTACAAGTGATCAATTGATTAGTATTGATGATAATGCACGAAATGATTGATAGATGTATTGATTTGATATAGTATATATATTATTTTTCATTTTATTTATAATCTATTTAATATTACATGTAAATTTATCAAAAATTACTTCATTTGTCAATGCTAAAGAAAAATATTTAGATGATAATTCAATGGCACATTTCAATACTCAAATTAAATTTTCGGAATTTTTAGTGATTGATTTTATTTATTTACATTATTTATAATGAATTTTTTTTTATTTAATATAAATTGTAATACATGATTTATTTTTTTTATTCCAAATATATAGTATTAATCGTTCATTTATTAAAAAAGTTTTATATTTTTTTATATCATAATAATAATTAATTAGTTTATTCGTAATATAATTTTTTATTGATAAAAAACTATTCAACATATTTTTTTCGTAATATATTGTTTGAACTTGTTTGTATTCAATTAATAATATGTTATTATCATAGTTAGATTTCGAATTCTGTAATTGGCTAGTGTTTTTTGTTAATTATTCGTTAATAAAGCCGTAAACTATTATATTTTTTATAAAAAAAAAAATGTTGATTGAAATTATCTCAGGAATTTTTAGTTTACAAATATCTCAACATTTTTACATCCTATATATAAAGTATATATTTATAATATAATTCTTATAATGATTGATAATGAATATTTTAATCCTATTATAGTATATATTAATGAATATTTTGTTCTATTGTTGATCTTATTAATTAGTATAAAATATTTTTTTAATATTTTAGGTCAAGATCCCGTAGCCCGCGCAGAAGATCTTTAACTCGTAGCCGCAGCCGAGATCGCCGTTCTCGTTCGGATTCCCGTGATAGACGGTACTAACATTAGATTAACATTAGATAAATTAAAAGAAAAACTAAAAGAATTAAAAAAAAAAAAAAAGAAACAAATTTGATTTGATTAAAAATGAAAAGACTTTGAAAAAGATCATCTTTGTATATATTTTCTTACTATGAGATGTAAAATAAATATTTTGATAATAAGATTTATAATCGTTAAAAACAACAAAAAATAAGTGATCTGAAATTCTCTTATATATATTTTTTTAATTAAACAAAATATTCTTGTCTATAACTTTTAAATCTTAATCTGTGATATTAACTATTTCAAAATAATTTAGATATAATTTTTTTGTACTGATCCTTTTTATACTGATATTCTCATTTACAGCAAAGAAAGATGAAATTAAATTCTGGATTAAATGGAATATATATTTTCTAAGTGTTTTCCCTATTTCCTTACAGTTAGATGCTAAAAGTATTCCAGACAATGGATCTACTAAATATGGCAGAAAGAAGATAAAAAAAAACTGATTTTATATGTACATAAAAAAGATCGTTATTACATACATACAGTTTAACAATTATTATTATAATTAAAAAAAAATAACTTTGTAAGAAATGCGAAAGAAATATACACGATGTTTACTATTTCAATTGTTAATTTTGTGTACGTATATAACATGAAAATTAAACATATATACATATAAATGCTTTTAAGTAACTATATATATACAATATTTTCACAAATACATGACATATTTTTTGTATACAGGTGCATTTCACACACATAGAAAATTTTTTATAATAAACTATCAAGCAATGAATTAGATATCTATCTTTTAGATGTCTATAAGATCTATTCATTATTTTAAAGTGAGTAACACTTATATTATTTACAAATAACACATAAAAATTCGGTTATGAATTTCAATTGAGAGAATTATAGAGATAAACATAACATTGATTGTTCAAATCATATGTCGATTCAGAATAGAAACAATTTTAGTATGAAGAAATAGAAAATCTTCATTTTATGTTGTATTAATAATTTTGTACTCTTATAAATTTAAGATTTTCAAATAAAAAAGTATATGTTATAATTTTTATTAGTTTTCCTATTATGAATAATACTTTGATAATTATACTAATAAAAACGAAATAATATTGCATTGAAATTTTTTTATGCTATTTTAATATTTAATTTAAAAAAATTTAATGATTAACATGGTTAAAATTAATGGTACAAACGAGATCATAGAATTTAAAATAAATAAAAAAAC
>NW_006263591.1:66670-67974 GCF_000469605.1 Apis dorsata | reverse complement strand
ATAATAATAATAATATAATATAATATAACAATAATAATAATATAATAATAATAATAATAATAAAATAATTAAATTGCATTGATAATTAATTTCATTTTTGATAAAATGCATTTAAAATTTTTTTACACATGCATATGATTTATTCTGAATTGAATATGTAGCTTTTTAATGAAAGTAAATACACTGATATTCTTTTTGAATTATTTTTGAATTTCAGTGTAATATATGATATAAACACCATGTAATGTAATTATGCAACATTTTTATATCGTTAAAAAAAATTTATTACTTTTAATTATGCAAATTGAAATTTACAAGTAACATTATTATTTTTTGTTATTTTATATTTAATTTATTATTTAATATGGACGAATTCCAGAATATTCTGCGGTATTCTGAAGAATTGCAGAATATTGTACGGTAATTACAAAAATATAATTACAAAATATTTAATTTAAAATCATAGATAAATTATTGTATTATATTACATTCAATTTAAATTATTGAATTTTGGCAAATAATAATTAGAAGTAAATCAAAAAATATATTCCTATAAGATTTCGATTTAAAAAGTTTGAATATGTTTTTATATGCATAATTGTTTTTTAAATTATTTTCAATAATGTGTACAAGAAAATTTGAATCAATTTGAATTTCAGATTATTAAATATGAACTAATTAAATTACTTCGCAAATCATTATCTTTCTTTTATTTGTATTCAATATTTCTTATTCTTATGAGAGAGAAATAATAATCGATTTGGATATCATATATTAATAATATTAATATTATATTATATTATATTATTATTATTTTAATATTATATTATATTAATTAATATTACACATTAATATCAATTATCCACAAAAAATGTACACATATTATAATTGTTTTTCTATTTTTTTAACTTCATGAATGAATATAAATTTACTAATTTCTTTTTTTATATTTTTATTTTTGATATGTTGTCAACAAAAGAATTGAGATCAGGACAAAGCAATATTATTTTAGCAATAGGAAAAATTGATCTAGATTTTCGTATTCTTTTATTTAATATATACAAACAAAAGATTCGATTTCGAATATTATTATCTCATTTTTTCTTTCTTTATTTAGTCTTTTTTTCTAACATCCATGATCAGCGTTTAATGTTAGTAACGCTATTTAGTAACATATATATATAGAATCAAGTTCAAAGTTTCATAAAATCATATATATTTGAATAAAATTAAAATAAAGTTTTAATCAATTAATATTTATATAAAATTATATATAAATAATAAATAATAATAAATAATAATCA
>NW_006263591.1:64906-66371 GCF_000469605.1 Apis dorsata | reverse complement strand
TTTATTAAAAAAAATTAATGTAAATAATGAATCAAAATATTGTTAATGTGTATCGCTAATAATAATAACATGAAAAAAAAGTGCAATACTTGTATAATTTTTTTGTGGATATAAAACATGATATTAATGTGATTAAAATATATATATATATAAAAATATATATATATATTAAAATATATATAATATAATACTGAATTTAGACTATTATTTTTTTTTTTTTTGTTTAATATATTTCATATCAGAATAAAAAATAGTGATTTAAATGAGATAGAGAAATGTTTTTCAATTGATATATTGATCTATGGAATTCAAATAGATTCAAATACCATTAGTGATTTTCTTATACTTTATACTTTCATTGAGAAACTCTGTTATACAAGTAATATTGCTGCGTATCCAGTTGAGCGTTTTCGCTCTTCCATTGTCTCTTTTATCTAATATAAAATTAAAATATTTTTAACTCAATTAGCTTAATTAAACTTTATCGGATATGTGTACATACACTTTTTTCATTGTTTTTTTTGGATTTAGAATCCACCCTCCATACTTTTATGAATACTTTGTATACGGTATGTTATAATAATTTTTTTTTAATTAATAATACTTTTATTAATTACTCAACTATAAAAATATACATACAAATATATGTATATATTATTAATTCATATTTTCTTTCTTTGTTTTGACTAAAGTCTCTGTTCTTTCTGTTATGCTCCATACATACTATTTTATATATATATTATATATATTTTTAGATAATTTTACATATATCTAGAATTTTTTTAAATTTTCTTCTTAATATGATGTATGTCCAAATATTTTAAATAAATTTTAAAACTTTCTCAATAATATTTATTGGAAGAATTGTCTGATCGTAATAACATAAGGATTTTTATTTTATTTATTTATTCATAAATATGTAATAAAAAAATTAATATTTATGACTTTCAAATGTGTTTGTCATATACACTTTATCTTCTTGTTTCACGATATTAGAACGGAACATTAAGAATTAAACATTTTATAATTTAAAGTTTTATTTTATATTCTACTATTACAAAATTATATTTAAAAAAAAAGTATTGAAATTTTGAATATTAATTTTATTTTGTTAAAGTAAAAATTAAAAAAAAAAAATTTGCTGCATATGTAATTCATTATGTTTTATATATTTACAAAATTTCATTAAGTAAAAAAAGTAAGTTAAGTAAATAAATTGTTTAATTAATAAAAGATTTAAAAAATTAAATTTTTGCAATATAGAGTGCGAATATTTTTATGATTAAATATATAAATATGAAAATTTCACTGAAATCACTGATTGATACAGATATAAGCAATATTGAAAAAATAAATAAAAGTCTTCAAATCAGACTGAAAATTGTGAAAAACTGCGATTTTTATTATTTTTAATTATTTGTAATTTATCATAAAATTTATAATCATTATATTCATTTTATTCATA
>NW_006263591.1:62070-64288 GCF_000469605.1 Apis dorsata | reverse complement strand
ATATTCATAATTTATCATAAATTTATAAATTTATAAATTATTATAATTATAAATATATAATATATATTTATAATATATAATAATCAATTTCTATTATATTTTTAGTATATATACAATTGATATAAATCTAGAAAATGTATTTTTTAAATTTTCATTAAAGATTCAGATAAAAAAAATTAGAAAAAAATGATTTTTATTATTTTCTTCACGATTTCGATTAATATTTAAACAATTTTTTTTGTATAGTAATAAAAGTTAATAGTTATTAAATTAGTATCTAGTAAACTAATTCTAACTTTTTATAAAATTAAATTATTATAAATTCATATTATTTAGTTCAATTTTAAAAAATTATTTTGTTTTGGATATACTAATATTTTTTGAAATCATTGTATTACATTTTTGTATTACATTATATTACATTTTCACCCAAGAAAAGGATAATATAATGAAGAGCAAATAAAGCATTAAATTTAAAAATTTAAAATCTTTAAACAAGGATAAGATTTTAATTGTAATTATATGTATTCTGAATATTATATAAACGTTAAGAGATTAGTATTAGTACACAACAAATATTTAGACATTTTAATAATTCGAATAGTGCAAGAATAGTACAAGGATTTATATATATATGGAAATGATCTTTAATTTTTTGAATTGAAATTATTTTTTCTTATATCATATGAAAGCGTATCTTAAAACAAATTTTATATATAATTTTATATATTATATATATATAGATAAGATAATATAAAATTAAAAGATACAAAATAAAAGAAATATTTTAAATGTTTTACGAATGTTTACAAGTATTCAAGTTTATAATAATATATAATATATATATAATAATCTAATCAATCTTAAATACTATATATAATTAATATGATTTGTGAATACACATTTCTGCTCTATTAATTACATTTCTGATTTCTTCTAATATTATCTTTCTAATATTATTCTTCTAATATTATATAATATAAAATATTGATATTTATTATGCTTTTCATTTATATTTATGAATGTGTTATGAATGTTAGATATATATTTTCAAAATAGATAATTGCAGACTTTCTGAATAATTTCTAAATTGCTTATATTTAGAAATGTAATTTTTTTCATTTATAATATTATAATATTAAATATATATATTAAAAGTAAGATCTTAATAGCATACTATTAATATCACATCATTTATACGAAATTAAATTTTGAAATTTGTTTTCTTACTCTTAAATTTTCATTGCATATGAAAATTAGTGAATATTGAAATTTAATATTTAATACTGAAACTATATGATAATAAAAATAAATACTCTAATAGTAAATAACAACATCATCGGATTATATATCAATAACAAATATTTGTAATATATTAGTACGAAATATTTAAATGATTTTTTTAATTTTTGATCATCTTCATTTTTATTTCAAATATAAAAATATTACATACACTATCATATTGTATAAAAACTATTTCTTGTTTCTCTTTCATTTTTTTTATTATATATCAAGAAGAACTATATTTTATACTATACTGAAAATTATGAAAAACTGCGATTTTTATTATTTTTAATTATTTGTAATTTATCATAAAATTAATCAATTTCTATTATATTTTTATATAATATATATTATATATTATATATTATATATTAAGGAAAAAATATTGACTGAAAAAAAACAATTAAAATCTGATTTATACAAAAAATTTTTAATTAACATTTCTTTGATTTAATATTTGTTTCAAATAATAGTAGTTGTATAGTAATTGCATTTAAGACAAAAATACAATTTAGTTAAAAAAAATAGTTCTGTATTTCATAGAAACTTGATAATCATAGATTAATAGATTAAATTTTGAAATTAAATATATATTTTTGTAATTAAAGATTTAAATTAGAAACATCTATTCACTCTTTCATTGTAATACTGATGAAATGAATTGATATAAGGACTTTATCTTCAATAATTGCAGAATAATTTATTTTCATTATGTCAAGCATGATGTTATTAGAAATATATATATCTACAATAAATACAATAGTATTTTTGTTAGTGATGCTAATAAAAAGTTATTATATCTATATTATATCTATTATAATAGAATTATTATAAGCAATTTTGAATATCTATTGAATTGCTATTAATTTTATTTTATTACTAATATATATTTTTCAATCTATGTTTCGATATATTATCATTAAAGATAAATCCA
>NW_006263591.1:55343-61377 GCF_000469605.1 Apis dorsata | reverse complement strand
ATATATTAGTTAAGTTATTAGTTAATTCTAATTCTAATTTTATATTAATTCTAAATTTATTAAATAATTTAAGGATAAAAATGAATGATTGTATTCAATTTCGAATTTGTATTTAAAATCGAAATTTATAACATGTATGTAAATTTATAACGTATTAACCAAAAAAATATTTTAAAAAATTTATTCGAATAGATCTGAGTTAATTTGACATCTAGATTAAGCTCACATTCAGTAAATTTCATTTTATAATAAAAATATGTAAATGAATTTTTATAAAAAGTTAGTGTTTATTTATTTAGAAGTGATAATAAGTGAGAAAACAAATTTTTTTTATGAGGCAGTTTTTATTTTAACTGCTCGTAATTTTCTCCTAAATAAAGAGAATAAATTAACAAAGAATATTTAAAATAATTTAAATATTTTAATTTTAAAAGCTTTTAATAATTATTCTAATAGGAGAATTATAGAAGATGGAATTAAGAAGTTTTAAAGTTCTAGAATTTGCAATAAGGTAACATTTCTTTTATATATACTTCTTAATAGCGATATATGTGATTAATAAAAAACTTTAATAACAATATTTTCTTTAAAATTTTTTTTCTTTCTTTCATTAAACCAAGCATTATTCTCTTTAAAACTTTGTGATAAAATTGTGATCTTGCCAGAATATCGTCAATGCTCCGAAAAAAAATTTCAATGAAAATCAATGTTCTCAAATAAAACTTTAACGAGGGATTGTGCCATATCAAACAAAAAACAATATTTAGAAGGTAAATTTATTATTTACTCTAATCCCCATTTTATTTTTGATTCTGACAAAAAAAAATTTACAATAGTGAATCCTAATATATCGTTCATTAATTCCACTTAAACAAATTCTGGACAAATTGTTCAAGTTAACGTAAAAAAAAAAAAAGAAAAAAAAAACGAATTTTAGCATACTTTCAAATGAGCAGAACTTATTCTGAATGAATCAAAATCCATTCCCTTAACAAACTGTAGCCATAATGAAATGATAATACAAATGACAAGAGAATTATTCATTAAATTGAACACATTTTTTTTCATAGACTATGAAGACAAAGTATGAAAATAGAAACATTTGATTCTATCAATATAGGAAATGAAAACATTTTCACTTTTCAAAATTCTAGAATTATGAAACTAAAAGTTATAAAATATTATTTCAACGATAGAAGAAAAAACAATAAACATGAAAGACTTCATTATATTAGTTAATCATTTGCTAAAAACATTTATTTTAAATCTTACTAGATCTATTATTGCAATTGCAGATCTATTATTGACAGGAAAAAGTATATATCCGAAAAAATTCATTTGATTTATTAATATACAAAGAATTATAGAGGAATTTCAACAAAGTATTTCAGTACTCATCATCTTGATTTTCTACTTCGACGTGACTCCGCAAGGGCCCATCCTTTGAGGCCGCTCTCCAGCGCGACCATTGGTCCCTTTACTCCCCTCTCTATATGCATTTTTCCTGAAAAACAAGGATTGGAGGAAAAACCAAGGTTTTGGCGACAGTCTTGCGATGTAGGTAGAGCTGATATAGAAAAAATAGAAACTACACAGATAAAATTCGACGACAATATAATGTACATCAAAATACAGTTAGAATCATTATAATTAACCACAAAGATTCAAAGTATTATTATTCGTTCACTCAGAACTTATAATATAAACGAATATATAGTTTTACGATAGTAGGTGATCCTTTGAACAGTAACATCAGTTTAGACATCCCATTTGTGCAATATTCAAAGTCGTTCACTAGTTTTCGATTTTAACAATTTGTAATAATTATTTTTTGTTATTTTTATTGATATTTTCTCTATTATCTTTTTATTGATATTTTATTCTATTATTCAATAAACAAGAAGAAATCCTACACAAATTTTAGGAATACACAGTAAGACAAATTAATTGCAATAATGATCATAAAAATCTATTATATTAATCTAGCTAATGAAGAAATAAATATTTGAACTTTCAAATTTATTCAGACAATCCAATTAAAGTTAACGAATTGATCAATAAGAATTGTTAAATAAATTGATCTAGAATATCGCGAAATGATGAAGAAAAAATTAGTTATTTTCAATTATATTAAACATAAATTGTTTATATTATATATAAACAATTATTATATAATTTTTAAAATAAACAAACTAATCAATGTTAAAATCTATATATTTTTAAAATGATACAAAGAACATATAAAATAAATAAAATATTAGAATAATATTATAAAACACTTTGAATCTTCTTTTAATCAATATATAGCATTAATATATAATTAAAAGAGGATTGTAAATGCCTAAAAAAAGATGCTTCAAATAAAAAAAAAAATGGCGTACGTAATCGATTTTTGTAAACTGAACATATAAAAGATGTTTTTCCCTTATCAAATATTGAAATTTTTTTATCATTTGAATAATATAAAATTTTTTTTAACATTAAAATTTTTTTCGATTTTTAAAATTTTCAAATGTTTATAAATCCTTATCTCAAAAAAATATATTATTTTTTTCAATTTTCGATGGACAATTTTTATATAGACATATGGTTTTTGAACTAAAAAACAAGAACTTTTCAAAGAATGATTTACCGAGCTTTATAATAATAAATTAAAATATTGTATATTGAAAATATATATAATACTTCTATATCAATATTATTATTTTTAATTCAATGTGAATTTATTCAACCAATTTAGTTATTGTATTGTAAAGATTTCGCAATGTCGATTTGAAACTACAATCAGATATATGAATTCATATGATCAGAATTAGAATATATAGTGTTTAAAAACAAAATAAAAAAAATTCTAAAAAAAATAAAAGATGTTAAAAACTTTAGAATTCCAAAATCATTTCTAGAAATAGTAATATAGAAAATTATAGAATAAAATAAATTATAAAATAAAATAATTATAGAATAAAATAGATACTATAAAATAGAAAATTAAAATAGAATAAACAGAATATATAATATAATAGAGTAGAAAATTTATTTGAAATTTTACAATCAATTTATAAATCATTATAATATTATATTAATAAATTATAGAATTAATAAAAAAGAACGAATTCTTTTACTAAATTGATATGCTTTCGATACTAAAATAAAAATTATGTAAATTTGTTTTATAATATCTAGATTTCTTTAGATAACTTATTTTAACAACTGACATGTTTAATGAAGGAAATTTATTATTTTATTATTATTCAAATGAATTATTAAATCTTTAAATGATTAAAAGACATAAAAAACTTGGAAAACCGAATTAGAACTTTAATAACTAAAAGACTGAATAATTACAGGCAGATATATTGACGAAAGAAATATTAGGTGATTTCAATGAAAAAATTAACTATACAAACTGACGAATTTAATAAACAATAAGAAAAATACAAAAATTAGTTTAAAAATAAATAATTTTACAATTTCTTGAATTATTTCAAATTTCAAACAAAATAATGATAGCAAAAGAATTCTTTAAAAAATGCTGATAAAAGAAGATAAATTCTATATAAATTATAATTTCTATTCTATATAAATTTCTATAAAAATGAAATCTCATAACATTTCGAAAATAATATTAATAATTAGTATTAAAAAAAAAAAACATAATTGATCCATATTAAAGAAAAATATTCGTGAATTTGTTAAAAATTAAAACTTACCTGAAACGCGAAAAATTCTGTATTAGATCAAAAAAAAGGAAGATCCTAGATACATTCTTAGAATAAATGACAAAATACCAATAGACATATTTAATTCACTTTCTAAAATCAAAAATATATTTTCTTAATCTGAAATATTTTAACCTTTAAAATTAATTTTCTTAATCTGAAATATTTTATTTTAATATCTTATTTTTATATTATTCAATGATCAACAAATTACTAACATTATTTCAATTTCATTAGAACATTATGTTTACTTTCTTTTCTCTAAAATATATATTAATTGATCAAGAAAGTAATTTATTTGCAATTTTATGGAAAATACTTTGTTTGTTCAATACTCTGTTTTGTTCATCATATCCAAAATGAGAACAATGAAATGTAACTCAAATCTGAAGAAAGCCATTTTTGAATCGAAGTATTAAAAATATTTTTTAATGAAACTTTCTTAATTTCTGCCTAATTGAAATCAATAGTCAAAAATGCGTCAAAAATCTACAAGCTTCTTTATGTTTATTATTATTTATTACTGCTTCATTTTTATTATATATCAGGCCATAAACTTTAAAATTTTTAAAATTATATATTTCTGTCCATCAGCAAATTTTGAAGTGGTTCTTTAAGCACTAATATATTTTGAAATCATCATTTTATTTTGAATTTTATTTTTTTTTTAAATCTTTTTTGAGTTATATTTCATTTGTTTTTCTAATTTCTTTTCATTTATGCATGTTATATTGCATGTCACCAACCTTTGTGTTTCATCCTATTTATTTTATAATAATAATTAATAATTCGGATATTAATAATAATTATTATTATTATTTAATATCCGAATTCAGGTTTATAAGTTAGATAAAAAATTCGAAAATAGAATCTCATAAAATTTCGAATAAACAACATTTTAAGCGCAATCTTAATTTTTTTAATTCAAACTTCTAATATAAATATTTATATATTCTTTTCATTTTTATAATCTGTGCATTTATAACTTTCATCTTAATGGATTATTGTAGGTATTCCTATGTTATATGCAGCGTTGAAAATGAAAATTTATAATATTTCTTAACACATATTCAGTTTGATGCATTACAGACGTATAGTATTTATATTTGTATCGAATACTTTCAAAATCAAGAAACATAAATCAAAATATATAAAGATCACATCATTACATTTGTAATCTAATGATAAAAAAAAAAAAAAGAATGCGCAACTATCAACTAAAGATTTAATTCAAATTTATACAGCTGATAGACAATATGAATAAAAAATTTAAAATTAATATATTATATGTCTTATAACAATGGACTCTTTAAATAATTAAGAATTTATTTTTATATATCAATTATTAAATCATTAATTTAGTAAATGTTTTTTCTTTTAAGTTTTCTAAGAAATGCAATTTACAACAAACGAATTCGTATATTTATTTATTTATTTGTTATTAATGTATTATTGAATATCATCTGATTTCTTTTGTAGGAATTCCTAAAAAATTTTCCTGATATTGCTATTTTTCACAAACATAGAATATTAAAAATTGACTTTAGGATAATGAATTATAAGTTTTTTAATGTTTAATTTTGGTACATATTTACAATCTGTATATTTAAATTTTTATAACAATTTTATAAATTAGAAATTTGTTTTTTATATTTATTTTTGATTTTTTTGTTATAAGATTTTCTTGCCATTTTTATTTGTACTTTTTTCTTATTATTTTTATTTGTTTAATTTTTTTATATATATATTTACAAAATTTCAACTATTATACTGTACTCTCCAACTTCACATCAGATTCGTTCTTGTTTATAATTCTAGCAGCATTTTTTATATCGGATTTGTCTATCTGTTAAAAGATTTACAATATCCTATATTCTACAAAATATCATTGTCGGTTTTTCAAAGCTTCTATTCAGAATAGCTTATAATTTAATAACCTCAATCAATATTTTTGTATATCAATCTTTATATTCATCTAGAATCGATTTTTTTTTTGTTACTTTTCTTTTTGTTAAAACCAAATAAAATTAATGATATATTTATCAATTAATACAATTATTATTATAATTAATCATAATTATATTATAATAATCATAATCATATAAATAATAATTATCATAAAAGTAATCTGATAATTTTTATAATATTTGTAATTTTTCAGTAATTAATAATTATTTGAATAATGTATGCATGATTATAAAACGAAATATATAAAGAAAGGAAATAGCTTTTTAAATAGATAATTGAAATAGATCTAATTTAAATTCTTTAAAAAACCGAAAAATTACTTTATACGATGATAAGTTTTTTGATTT
>NW_006263591.1:52162-54953 GCF_000469605.1 Apis dorsata | reverse complement strand
ATATATATATATATATATATAACAATAAATAGATTATTAAATATAATACAAATTTTATTACCAATTATTATTATTATATATATTATTATATATATATTACCATTATTAAATATAATGCAAAATACTTAAAAGGATATTATATTAAAGAAAAAATTATAAAAAAAATTATTATATTAAAAGCAAATTATATTTATGTTAATATAAATAAGCAATGTTTTAATAAGTACAATAATTCATATATATGGCCAGATCATATTTCTGGAATTATTATTCGATTAGTAAGCAAATTTTAACGTAATTTTTTTTAAATTAAAATCAGGATATCTTAGAAAATGGATTCTAAACATTAAAGCAAAGAAATTATATGTATATATCCGATAAGATTTAATTAAGTTATAAGTATTTTGAATTAAATATAATAAGAATGAACTAGAATGAGAACTAGTAGCGACAATCGCAATATCGTTTGTATAATAAAATCTTTTAATGAAAAATAAATGTATTGATATTCTTTTAGATATATTATTAACTATTATTAGAAATTTTAATCTAATAATATAATATAATATAATATGCAATGTATATTATTTATATAATAAATTATAGGTTTCGAATAAGTTACAGAAAATTTTACAATATTCGTTAATAATGATTACACAATATTTAATTTAAAATTATAATTATGTTATATTCAATTTGCCTACTTGCTAAAATTCATAGGAGCAAATTGAAATCCCATAAAATTTCAGAGTTTTTTTTACACAGAAATTGATTTAAATATCATTAGTTTTTTTATATGTGAAAATAATTAAAAGAAATAAATTAAATTTTTAGAAAATTTAATCAATTCAAATATATATGTTATACATTATTAATTTCAGTTTTGAAACTAAAGACTTGATTTATAAACTATTAAAATTAATTTAATCTAATCTAATTTAATTTAATCTAATTTAAATTTAATCTAAAATTAAATTTAATCTAACCGTTTTTCTCTTCTTTTTTTCTCTCCTTTTTTTAATTTATTCTCTATCTTTCTTAATCAATTAACTATTTTTTATCATTCTTTTTATATAAAACTTCTTGTATAAATTTTTTATATATTTTATATATACTATCTTTATATATATTTTTCCCGTTTTAATAGACTTCTAATATATGTTTGAGAACATTTTTTATATTCTATCATTATTGCATAATAAGTATCTTCACTCACTTTAATTTATTCTTATCTATCCTCTAATTTATTAAAACTTTCTAAATTTTCACATTTTATCTTAGTATAATTTGTTTCTAATTATTTTTATATTCTCTTATTACTAGTATATTTTGGTAATTTATAAATGTATATTCTCATATTTACTATTATACTTTGAGTTTTACATTCTATCATATTTTATTTTTAATTATCATAATTTTTTGCTTTTAATACTGATCATTTCACTATATACTTTTTCTGCTATTATTCTACTATAATAATTTATTTTTATATACTTTAATCTTTATTATTCTTTAATATTCCATTCTTTTTCTTTTAAATACTTTTTTTCTCAGATATTTTTTCATTAATTTTATTTCTTGCATTTTTCTCATTTTTTTATATTTTATTGTGTTTTGTTTTATTTTTCTCTTTCCTTTTTTTTTTTTTTGCTTTCTTTAATTTAAAACTTAATTCTCTATTCCTTATTATTAGGTTTAAAATTTATTTTTTTTTTATTATTCCTTATTCATCTCTATTATTTTTTATTCATTTTATTATATAATATGATTATTCATTAATTGTGATTCTTAACTTAAAACCTCCGAAACCGAAAAACCTAAAAATCTAAATATATGAATTCTTTTATGATTTCTATTTTCTTCATTTTCAAAACTTGATGATTTTTCTTATTTCTTTTTTTCTTAAATATAATCATTTTTATTTTTTCTATATTTAAAATTAATTTTTTTTTTTTAAATAACTCTTTAATTTTTCAACTATTATTTTCCTATTTTTTTCCTTATTTTCTATAATCAATATATCATCAGTAATCAAAATTTACATCTGTATATTTATTATTATATTTTATTATATTTATAATTTACATCAATTGTTATATTATAAACTTGCACTTTTTTTATTTTTTTCTAAATCTGATAAAAATATAAATGTAAATGAAATAAAACGTACAATCTTATTTTATTCCTTCCTTAGTCCAAAATTCTTCCGAACATACTTCTCTTTTTTTTTATTACAAAACTTGTCTTTTCATATATTTCCTTTTTTATATATTTCTTCAATGTCTTTTTATCAAATTTTTATATTTCTCTCCATCTTCTTTTTCATTATCTCATCATTATTTCATCATATAATATAATAATTTTTTTTATCTTTCTAACTCTTTTTAAATCTATTGAATGCTAATTTTAATTCTAAAAACAAAACATATATTTCTTTGTTTTTTATTTTTTATATTTTTTCAATAACAAAATACAAATATTATCCAATGTATTTCTAATTTTTATTTCTATTTTACTCTATTTATATATCCAAGATTTTTTTATTTTCTATTTTTTTATTCATTATTTTTACATGATTTTATATATTGTGCTTAATAATTTATCTAAAAAAAAAAAAGAAAAATGTGTGCATAAGAAGGTACATTTGTCAAAAAAAGAAAAATGCGAGCGAATGGTTTGCGGGAAGTCAGTGTGTGAGAGAATCAATCAAAAGACTCGGTTATAAAAAGCAAACTGTTGACTGAGCAGTAGAAAACAATAAATAAAAATATACGAGTTTAGCAGGAATGTG
>NW_006263591.1:51537-52157 GCF_000469605.1 Apis dorsata | reverse complement strand
TGATTATACGTGATTGCGCGTATCTGTTTACAAAACATTTGAAATACGTGTATCGAAGAAAAACAAATAGTTACCAACTATGAAATAGTAATGTTGCTAGCAACATTCAATAATGAAATCACATATAAAATTTTAGTGAACTTTAAATTCTATAACACAAATGTTAAATCAGATGAACGTAGATGGAACGGCTATTCGATAATTGTTCAATATATATAATAAAATTATATAATAAAAAATAAGATAATAAAATTGATCGAATTTTACGAATAAGGTTATGAATACGCGAAGTAAGGTAACAGATAAACAAACATTCAAGTTGCAACCGTTACTTACACAAAAAAAGAAATGAGAACAGCAGAATAGATAAAAGACATAGGAAACAAAAAAATAACAAAGTTGAGAATACAGTGAAACGCAAAGCAAATCATACAAAAATAGTTGTGCTTTGAACGAAAGTTATAAAACTATTGTAAGTACATAGAACGACATCATAGAAAACAATAAGGTATAGTATTGATGAGTATTTTAAGGATATAAGATTTTACTAATTTTCAATCCTGCAAAATCTGATTTAGATATACAATAATGGTTAAAAAAAATTAAAGAATACGCAATTT
>NW_006263591.1:42193-51513 GCF_000469605.1 Apis dorsata | reverse complement strand
GTGATGTGAAATTACAAAAAAAAAAAAAAAACATTATATATTATCAAAACTAAATGGTGTTAGTAAGAAATAACAAAATAGTCTTCTTGTTTGCGAGCGTGCATGGGATCGCTGGAAAAATTATTATTAGAAGCACTTTTCTTTGCAATACAAAATATTTTAAATGCTTATAAAAATAGCAAACATATCAGATCGTATGTAATTTTGGAAATTCTTCCATTATCTTGCAAAAAGGCGTTGCTATTGAGGTTGAATTTATTTACAAGGAAAATTTGAAACATTGATAGATTATGATAACGGTACCGTTAGACGAATGACGGCGGATCTTTGTGTTGAGGCTATCAATGCAAAACTATCAATATATATCGCACATTCAAATCTCAATTAATACTATTCATCATCCGTATACGAAATAGCCACATACTGAAATTGTTAGACCAAATGAACTAATAAAAGAAATAAGGAACTTACTGAACTCATATCAAAGAATGAAAAGAAAACTATCTTATGAGCGAAAGAAGCTGCCGTAATTTCAAACAATTATTTAGAATGTATAGCAGCAGGCGGAGAGGTTCACAAACAGGAAATATATGTTGAAGATGAATTAAGAAAGAATGGACAGCTCGTATCCAAATACTTACTAATATCAAAGGAGAATCAATTTTGAATATTTCAGAGATATGAAAATTACAGAAGGGACGAGTTTGACTAGAAGTGAAAATTAATCGTAAATGAGATATTAATACTGAATCAATAAAACAAGAAAAAATAAATATAGAGCTCTCAAATGAAAATGCACGAGTAATAGTAAGTATTTTGAACGATTATAAAGATTTAATTGTTCGTAATGTTAAACAAATAGATTGTACGAACAGAGCATCACGTTGATGGAATCAAATCCTATTGTTTATCGATCTTATCATATATCGTATATGAGAACAATAAATTAACAAATTGAGGAATTGAGGAAGCTGATATCATTGAGGATAGCGATTCATTATTTGCCAGTTCGATTTTATTGGTTAGAAAGAGACACAAAAATGCGTATCGATTATTAAATCGATATATAATATCAAAAAATGATATATAATATTCAATACTACAAATAAATGATAACTTGGATGGATGTATGATTTACTTCATTGCATTGGATTTCAGCAGCGGATATTATCAGATGCCAATGTAGAGGAATTAAAAAAATATATAGCATTTAGTACAGAAACCGGTCACTATAAATTTAAAAGAATGCCATTAGGTTTTTTTTAATGCTCCTGCGGTTTTCCAAAGATTGATAAATAAAGTTTTAGGGCCGTTATGATATCTGATAGTATTGGCATATTTCGATGATATTATATCATCATATCATCAAAATCGATAGAAGGTAGAGACAAAACTTATAGCATTGTGTACTTATAGCATTGAAAAACGCAAATTTAACGTTTAAACAAATGTCATTCTATAATGCGTAAAATTACTTAGATTTAGAAATTAGTAATATTGCCCTGGGAAAAAGAAAATTACATAACATTATAAAATATCTGCTATTAACAGACATAAAGGGGATACATAGGGATTTATAGGATTTTGTAGTTATTTCCGATGGTTTATAAAAAATTTCACTTTGTTAACAAGACCACTTATCAATTTATTGTGGAGGATGCATGATTTGAGTAGGATAAAATTCAAGACCGACCATTTCAAGAATTGAAAGCACTTAACACGCAGATTTTATGGATTTACGATTCTGATAGTAGTACATACGGATGTGAGTTCTAAAGGAATAGGAAACTTGTTGCAAGAAGATAAAAAAGAGAAATTATTATGCATTATTATATTTAAGAAAATTTCGAAAGATGAATATATGTACTATTTATACAAGCTAGAAGCGCTTGCGATAGTTTGTATATTAGAACGGTTTTGTGTGTATTGTATTTGATTGGAATTCTATTATCTACTATTTACTATTATCACTAACTGTAATAGTTAAATTACTGGCTTCAAAACAAAATCTAAATCCCAGAAAATAGGGAGATTTGTGAAATTTTGAAGATTGAGTGAATTTAATATTAATTATACTATAAAATATCAGAAAAATGCATGAAATATGATGCGTTAAATCGAAGTCCAGTTGAAAAAGCTAGAGAAACCGAATTAATCGAATTATTTGTTTTGGGAATAAAGATTTCTATCGATTGGGTTGCAATTATGCAATGCGATAGCAAAGAAATTTTAAATATTCATGATAAGTTAGAACAAAGGTATAAAGAACTCATGAAAAATTTTCAATGAAAAACACTTGCATATATCGAATTACGATAAGACGCTGGTGTCTATCCAGAAGAACTAAGACACGAAATTATATCAGAAACACATAAAAATCTATATCATGTGGGAATCTGATTATCGGACATGATTATCTGCTGTAAAATAATGAAATAATTCTTTTATAGACACGTGTACTACACGTGTAATTCAGTAAACAGTCTACTCATCTTTAAGAAATATACTACTTGTTACGACATTTCTCGAAGGATATTTTACAAACACCTAGCTATTAGCTTTCATTCATCAAAACCATTACAATACTATTGTTGAGGGCGCGAACAGATTTGCTTCTATAAACTATGAAAAATAAGTTATATAAAAATTTACTTATATTTAAATAAAAGATTATATAATGTTGAATTATCATGGAATTTGTTGTAATTATTCAAAATATGTTTTTAAATATCTCTAAATCTTTAAATCTTTGTGTAGTAATCACAAAACTTCGAATAAATAATCGAATATTGATAGATATATGCTATTTTGGACAAAATTAGATAGGACAAAAAAATTAAGTATTTTTTCATTTTGATGATGAATAATGAACTATATTGATGAATACGATACTAATAACTATAGAAAATTGTTATAATGATTCACAATATCCAATCGTGTTCGATAGCTAAAGTATGATGAAATCTTAATAAATTCCAAATTCATACTAAAATGCAAAAAGTTAATATCTATGGAAAACCTTATTATATATAGATAATTATCTATAATATATATTATATTATCTATAATATAATTTAGAAAAGATACATAAGTAGCCAATAATACTATGAATTAATATCCTGATTGTTGATTCCTAAGTCAAGAAAGAATTCCTTAGAATATGTGTTACATAAAATATTATATATGCTTAGGATTTGATCTACATATTTACCATAAATCTTGAAGAGTAGGTTTGTTGCCATAGAAGCTGATTAAAATATTATATATTATTCTCAGAATTACATTGCACTCTAATCAGATTGAAATATCTTTAAATATTTATATCTTAATGACATAAATATTATTCTCATAAATGTTCTTCTTAAATTCTTAAGACTTAAATTTTAAATCCTTTAGACTTATATTGCGCAATGTTCGATAATGATAAGAAAAAATTTCCATGGAATATCTTTCTGAATTAGACAAATTATAAATCTTGCGGACTCACTATTTGCAAACATTTTCAATTTTGACTTTAAACATTTAATATTTCTAAAAAATATATTAAAATAATTTTAATATTTTATTCAATAAAAAATTTTTTAATTTAATTTCATTTTTTCTTATGAAATAAAAAATAATTTTAAAATCTAATTTAATTTAATTCGCATTGATTTTATTTAATACACATATGCTAAATTTTATTTTTATATTTTCAATGAATTATTCAATAATAATTTAATATAAAAAATATTTAAATCAATATGAAAAATTGACCATAAAGTGAAGTGGAATACATTTAATTTTTAATTCATTTTTTAATTGTGAATGCAATGTGATACAATTAATCTAAGAAAAAATTAAATTAATTAATCTTATTGTATTATAAATTTTTATTTTATAAGGAAAAATTAAATTAAATTAAAAAATTTATCAAATAAAAAATTTTAATTATTTTAATATTTTTTTAATTAATTTTATTTTCATAATATTCACATTCAAAATTATAAATGTGAAATGAAATGTTTACGAACAGTAAATGCGAAATTTATGATCTATCTATTTGAAGCACTTTTATCTAATTGAAATGTAATCTGATTCTAAATGATGTTCTACAACAACTTAGCCAATAACATTATTTTACGCTTGAAATTTATAATATGCAAATTTAAGGTATAATATCTTTGCAACATTTATCTCAAATTTCGAAAACTATTTGTAAGCTTGGAGTATCAGAAAGCTGATTTGTGCGTTATTAACTATAATATATTTCACGGATTTCCTAAATTCAATACGAAGAGCACAATTTTGCATTTTGAGTGAACTATGAATTTGAAGTTTGTTAAAGATTTCATCATGTTCTAATCTCTATATATGATTATATTGTGAATCATTATAAGACACTATCTTATACAATCACGCATATAAGATATCAATACAATCTGATATATCAATACAATCTATACTAGAAAATACTTATTTTTTCATTCATTAATTGGAAATTTCTTTCTATATACTATTGACATTCTATTACTTCTATCTATTTAGCTTTATGATTATGTACACAAAACTTAAATAAAAATGTTTAATAATAATATATAATTATTAACTAATATATAACAATATAGAAGAAAAATTTTGAAAATTTAATTCAATTTTATTAGATTATAGTTGATCAGTGTTGGTGATCAGTATTGGTGATGTAGCGAAGTGAATGATAATTTGGTTCAAAAATTGTCCTCGTATATATTATTTTTCAATGATGTTTTATCCAATCAGATAATAATTAATATTATGTACAAATTTGTTAAAAATTATTTCAATTTTCTTATGAATATCAAATTGTCGTCAATTTTAAGGAAGGATATTCAAAAGATGACTCACTAGTACATTTCAAAGAATTGAATTTTTAATAAATGGTAAGTGATTAACTTTATTTATTTATTCGATGAATTGTTTTTTAATTTAATATAGATAGTAATTTATTGTTTATTTTTTTATTTTAAATATATATTGTTTATTTATTAAAAAAATTTTATATTTTTTGTCTTTTTATATCATAATTCAAGATTATTTATTTTAAATAAATTCGATTTATTTGTCTTATACGAATAACAATTAATTAATTGTTTGAATAAGATGTAATTCAATATAATTTTTTTTTAATTTTTTTTTCAGTGTTATTTGTATTTGTTTATATACAGAATATATTCAATGCTATCGTCACGGCTTGACTAGTACTCCGTGACTAGATAGTGTTTTTAATAACTAGTTTAAATGAAAGATTATGCAAAGAAAAATATTACCTAAAATTTTTAATTAATCGATATTTGCATCAATATTTTTAGAACATTATTTGAAACAATATATTAGAAATTACATTTAAGAGAAACATTTAAGAGAATTTATATATAATTGTAATAATATTATAATATTAATAATGTAATGTAATGTAATAATATTATATATTATAATAATATTATTATTATAATTGCATATTTATATAAAAATATTAATAAAAATATATAATGTATAGAATAAATTGAAATTATAGTAATATATTATAATAACATAAATAAGAAGTATTATATTAATTTTCTACAATTAATAAATTAATTTACTATTAAAAAAATATTTTTAAAAAATTTGACTCTATATGCAAAATTGTAAAAATAAATTACAGAATATATTATTATCTATTATAATAACTTATTAATCAATTATACAGTTTATAAAAATGTGGAATTTTTTTTTCATCTTTGAAAAGTAAATTAAGATATTAAAACCATAAAAAAGTTCATATATATATATGTCCGATAAAGCTTAATTAAAGAGTTATAAGCATTTTAAGTTTATCTTAAATAGAGCGAGACGGCGAAAGAGCGAGAACGCTCAGTTAGGTACGCGGTAGTACCGTATTATAATCATTTGCGTACAGGAACTCCTCGATGAAAATAAATATATACTTAGACATTGAACAGATAATGTCCAGACATGCACAGATGGCTTAAGATGATGCTATAAGGACAATACTATTTTTTATGAGAAAACTTATTTGCTTTACACATTTAAAAACAATTTATATAGCTGGAGTGTCAATATAATCTTGTTATCTGAGACGATATTTACAGCCATGCCAATTTCAACAGCAATTAATGTTATTCTTGAAGGAAAATGCTAACACGTGCGGAACAGCTTTTGGGAAAATAACGGACTTGTTACTGAAGGAGTAACCTTCGAACTCATTTTAGGAAGCTATCTTTAGTCCAGGGTGCCGCTCAATCAGGGGATTGATTCTCAGCATTAATGGATACTTATGTATTCTCCACTGAAGATTCGCAATACAGTGAATGGAATACAGTGAATGGAATGGAATTCACTAATGGAATGGCGAGAGCTTCAGAGAGTACCAGTTTGGGAGAGAACTCTTAAAAACTTGCGAGAAAAGTTTAAGAGGAACAGAATTAGAATACAAGAATTTTAGAACTACAAGAAAAGCAAAACTATAAGAACATCGGAACTACAAAAATATCAGAACTACAAAAACATCAAAATTACAAAATACCAGAACTATAAAAACGGAAGAATTACAAACAACAGAATTACAAAAACAGAAAGAATTATCAGAAACAAAAACCTCAAAACTTTTTGAACTTTCGAACTTTAGTGACAGTGAAACATCATTGGCAAATGGATTTTATTTTTGATCATTTAATGAATCGAACTTGTCAACAACGGATAATTATCCGTAATAATTAATTTTATTATTATATTCCATTATATTCCAGCTCCAGGAAATATCAAATTAGAGCTAATATACTGATATTTTTTTATATATAATTGATTATTTCAAATGAATTTCAATATAAGATAATATACAATATATATAAATATCGTGTAATGTAACTATGCAACAGTTTTATATAACTTAAAAGAAATTTTAATTATGCAAATTGAAATCTATGCAATTAGTTATTTATTATTTAACAGAAACTTATCTCAGACAAATTATAGCAAATTCCACAATATTTGGAGTTATATGATGATTATACAATATCTCATTTAAAATCATTATTTCATTCAATCTGTTGTATTTATCGAAATAGTAGCAAATCAAAACATTTTTATAAGATTTCGAATTAGAAAAATTGAATTTCCAAATCCAAAATCCAAATGTTTTTAATCAAAGGCTAACTATTCGAAATATTGACATAAAATAATGATACAGAACAAGAGGACAGGATTACATAAGAATATAAAAGAATTATTTTTCTCATTTGTTATTATTAAAAAATGGCAACCGAAAAATTTATTATATTATTATTATTATACTTACGTATACAAAACAATTTGATTTTATTTTAAATTTGATTCAATATAATAACTTAATAATCTTAATATAATAACTACAGTTTGATATTTAATAATAGGGCGAAATTTTAAAGATTCGAAATTTTCATTCTATTATTTCATCATATTTTATTATATAAAATAATTCCGAAAACATGCAGAGCTATATAAATATGCGATAAATAAATATCAAACTTTAATTCATTTGTAGTTTCATAATCTATTTTTATTTAGTAATTTATATAACAGAAATTATCTTCTTTCAGATAAAATTTTTTATGTTAAAAATTTCATTAATAGAAACTTATTATTTATATATACTTTATATGTATTTATATATTGTTTTTATGACATGTAACAAAGATATTGAAATTTATTCTCTTTATTACATTGGCAGATTGAATGATTTATTAATAATTTTCTTCTATAAAAATTTTGATATTTTGATATTTGATATTTGATATTATGAAATTTTTCTATAAAAATGAAAATACTAATAGAAGAGATAAATTTCATATTTGATATATACACTTTAGCATATAAATATTCTATGCAAACAAAATTGTGAGAATATTGTTAATTAGAGAAATTATACATTTTTTTGAAGATAAACAATTTTAACTTTGAGTACTTTTTGATAAACTTGTATATAAATAGAATTAATAGAATATTATTATTCAAGTTTGCTTCTTAAAAAACGAAATGAATTGATTCTAGCTATTGATAGCATCAGCTTAATATTTTTATTATAAAAAAAAAAACTTAGCTTCATCTTAATTTATTTTTTTCTGTTTCTGATTATAAAATTGTGAAAGTTGATTGCAATAAAAAAAAAAAATTATCTTTGAAAACTCCATAATTCTAATTATTCTAAATATAATTATAGTTTTTTCAAATTTATTTTTATTAAATTAAAAACTGTTAAACTAATAATGGAAGTAGAATATAATTTGCCGAAGAATTGTTTATTTGGAATAAAGCTATTAATATTTTCTTATTTTTTATTTTATATAGATAATATCGAATCGATGTTTATCGATTTTATATTAATAACATTTACTAAAGTTATTAAAAATATAAAATAAAAGATGCGCATAAATATATTAATATATTTAATTAAAAGTTTATTTTTATATTATTTTAAAATTACTGTAATAATATTGATGCTTAATTATTCAATTATCCAATTATCCAATTAGATGTAATTTTACTATATTACTATAATTAATTTCTAATGATTTACATTATATATACATTATATAGTCTTTGTTGTAACTTCACATACTCATTACTGTGTAATTTCATTAATATAAAATGTAATTTTATTCAAATACATTATTCCTATAATAGTCCATCTAAAATATAATATTGCAATTTAGAAATATTAATGACATTTTTCATAACATTAAAAATACCTATCTTCTTTTCAATTTTAATTTTGTTTTTATAAACAATTGTTTTTATAAACAATATGTGTGAAATTGTTGCTAGTAAATTTTTTGAAAGAAGAAAATTAAGAAAATTTAGCCAATTCATATATACAAAAAGTCACTTTATTTTTCTTCTAATTCTATTTGGTTTAGAGATTTGATTGTTTTAGTCTTAATTGCATTTGTTTTCAATCTTAATGGTATTTTCAGTTTCAACATTTCATAATATATATTTTCAATATCATTTTCAGGACTAGATTGAACAAATGCAAATTTTATTGAATAAAATTCATATTTATTAATTGTTATTTTTTTTGTAGAACTATCTAGAAGTATAAATATTAATTCTTGTAACATAAACTAATATGATTGAGTAATTAATTATCAAAAAGTAATTAATTCTTCAAAAAAATAATTTTTTAATATAACTTTTGTTTTTTTTTTTTTTTTAATTTCATTTGAGATAAATCTTTCTCAATTGTAATATTTTTTTTTATATTTTTTAATCATACTTTTTTTAATCTTGCTATCTCATCTATTAATAATTAGAATTTATTATAT
>NW_006263591.1:33394-42083 GCF_000469605.1 Apis dorsata | reverse complement strand
ATACTATATAAAATATCATGATAACCACATAAAAAAACAAAATATATAAAAATATTTTTAATAGAAAAAAATTTTTATAATTTATATTTTTAATTATTTATTTTAATTTATATTTTAATCATTCATTAACAATAATAAAAATACATTTGATTAAAGTAAAAAAAAAATAAGAATGGAAAAAGAGATGCAAATTAAAAAAAGTAAATTATTTGATAAAATTATTAAATGATATTCAAAACAACATTTTTGAAAATTATTCATCCTCAATTTTTTCAAAAGCAATATTATTTATATAATAAAATAATATAAATAATATAACCTGTTTTATATGAAAAATCATATACAAATCAATGTGTTATAAAACATCAAAAATTCATTAAAAAAATCTCAGAAAGTTATGCTTCTTGATTTGATTTAATTAATTAGATTAAAAATACATCTGAAGAAATAAAATATACTACTTTTTTTTTCTATCAATTATTTCATTTCGATTTAGATCATTTGTAATGAAAGATTGGATAGACATACAAATCTGATTTATTTTTGATAAATTTTCAAATATTACATTATGTATCAATAAATAAGTATACATACGATCAATGAAGAAGTGTACAATTTCATTATCTCTATGGCGTTCTGTAATTGTATTTTTATTTTTATATGACATGATTGTATTTCATATGACATGATATGTTAAAATTATTTTTATATTTTATTTTTTTAATTTATATTTAAAAATTATGCAAAATTTTCTATTATTTATGTAGTATGCATATGTATAAAAATTTATCTTATATCTGTTATTTATAAATATTTTCAAATTAAAACCATAATTTAAAATTTGAAAATATTATATTATAAGTTTCTTCGAATTAAAGATGACACTATTAATAAATATCAAATGTCTATGTATTGAAGTCAATTAGATTCAAAAGAGTTAACAATCACATGATCAATATCAACCATATTTGCACTAATTTATAGGAAATGTCAAAAAACATTTTATTTCTTTATGTTCGATGCAAAAGCGTGATAATGTGATAAAATTTTTAACAATATAAAAAATATTACAGCAAATCTTAAATATAGTGAAAAATGAAAGATAAGAGTTTATATAACTTTTTCTTTTTAGTATAATTTTAGATATTTTTTAATAATTTAATTTGATTATTTGTTTAGAAAAATAATTACTCTAAAAGATTATATATTAATGTATTTCGTTATTAAAATATTTTATAACTTTAATATCATATTAACAAGAAATATATATTGAATTTATAATTTTTATAATAATTTATTTGATAATAATTTATATAATAATAATAATAATTTAATTGAATTACAATTTATAATCTTCTTCTTTGTCATTTTAATTTTCTATATAAAATATTTCTACAAGAAAAAGAAATTTATATTGCTAAAACAAAAGATACCAAGATTCAAAAAAAGGTCAAAAAAATAAAAATCTCCTACAATTGGAGATTTATCTAAAATAAAATTAAATAATATAAATATAAAAAGAAAACAAGACTTTTAACAAAAAATGCTAGAATACATAACTGTCATATGGATTATGGATTTATGGATTTATAACATAATAGTATATATTTCACATTAAATTTTTTAAATTACTTTTTTGAAAGATTTTCATTAATTTATTTAATAACATTATTATTTATTATAGATATAAATTGGTTCTAAAAGAAAAATAGGTTATTATATATTATATATAATTAAAATATGTAAATTTTGTCCAGAATTGCAGAATTTACAGTTATATAATTTAATATTAAAATTGGTATTGAAAATATTTATCATGAAATGCTAAAGGTGGAAATACATAAAGAGATGCAATTGAAACTAATCAATAAACATATCCTCATACAATTGAAAGAGGAACAAAATAATTTTTTATATATTGTTAACAAGTTAATTAAATTATTAGTTAATTATATAAATTAGAAAGAAATAAGAAATAAAATAAATTTCCTCTATTATTCATTATAAAAAATTTAATTTCTGTCATAGAATCACTATTAATAAAAATGATTGAAATTGATAGTAAGAATAAAGATTAGGATATATTTTAAAATGATATAAAAAATATTATTAATATTTTGCAATTATATTTCAGATGGATCCATCCATGATTTTCTAGTCTATTTGATAGAAGCTCTATTTGGAACATTATTAAATACTGCTGTGCAAAACAATCGTATTGCTGAAAATGAATTTTTAAAAAACTTTTTATGCAATATATAGTTTTGAATGTGATATAAAATATATTTTACAAAAATATATTTTTAATAAATTATATCTTTTTATTTATCTCTTTTTAATAATAATTTTTTGTATGCATGTTTTGATATACTTTCATAAAATTATAGATATATCTTAATACTGTAGTAAATCTATAGTAAAAAAATGGAATTTCATCATATGTGATTATTGTTATCAATATCTGAATTGATTTAAGTGCATTGTCCAAAAGAAATATTATTTCTACAATATACCAATCAAGATACAAGATATAAAAACTTGCTAATATTGATAATAATTTATATTTATATTTTATAATTTAATAAAATTATAATTTGTAGATATCTAAAGAATATAGAAATAATATATTGAAACAAAATTACAATCAATGATAATGTAACAAGTGTAAACTATTAAACATAATTGATCATTGTACATCTATTTCACATAATAAAACAATAAGTTTTAATGTTATTATAACGATTACTAATTTGAATTAATCTCGAAATAATGTAAAAATAAATTTTTAGTTAAATATGTAAACACACCCATTATGAACACGAACACATATAAGCATTATATAAATATATTTGTGTATATATATATATTACATATTACATATATATATATACAATATAATATATGTAAAAATATATAAATATATAAATATTATATGTAATATATAACTAATATGTAATATATATATATAATTACAATAATTAATAAAAATTATTTTGTANTAATTAAATTTTTTAGTTAATTATTTAATAATTTTTTAGTTTGAAATACTATTTATATGTAAAATAAAATATGTTTATATGTATAATAAATACTATTTAATTGTATTAATTAATTTATTTAATATTTTTTATGTTTTAATTTATATTTTCAATAATTAGTTTTCTTTTTTTATATTTTTGATTATAAAGAAGAAAGCGTATAATGATTGTAATTTTTTTTATTTATTTTATTTTTCATTGTAGGAGAAAGAAATATATAATATAAACTATAAAAAAAAAAAAACTACAAATATCAAACTATCTTCAGGAAAAAATAAAAATTTATCAAATATTAATTTATTATATTTGAACATATTTAAGTTTTTTAAAAAATGTAAATGAAATAATTGTTTTCTTTTTTATACAGAACATACAATGTAATAAGCATCAACAAATTTGAAATTGATATTTGAATTTTTTTAATATAACAAATTTTTATGCAGGTTTTAAAATATGTTCTTATGGATAAGACTTATATAATTTATGTATAATAATTTTAATAAAAATTATAATATTTTTTTTTCCTTTTTTTTTTTTTATTTTATATTAATTATATTGATAAGAAAAAGAAATAAAAGTATAATAAATATATTTAAGAGTAAAATATAAGTTTGTATAAATAAAATTTATTTTATTATCTATGATTTTGTTATCTATAAATTAAAGTTTCAATCATTTTTTGATAATTCTTATTTTATACATATTTGAAATTGAAAAATTTGAAATACAAATAATTTTCATTAATGATTTTATTTAAAATAAGATAAAATATATCGAATAAATTAATATATTCATTTAATAGATAATTACACGTTAACATTGAATATATTTATTCTTAACATTCTGAAAAATAAAAGATTTATGTTTTATTTTGATAATGTGCGAACTTTAAATTCTAAGTTTCTAATAGTTTCTAAATAAAAATATTAGTAAAAGAAATAAACAAAAAAGAATTGTTTTAAGTTATAAATTTTACATAATTTTAAATTAAATTTTATTCAAATATTGAAAGTTTCTATAAATGATATATTGATAATAAATATATACATATATACTATGTAACGATTTATACATTTTAAATTGTTATCAAATATCTAACATACATACATATGGATTTAGCTAATAATGTACGATTTTTGAAATATTTTTAATAATACAAAAAAAAAAATTTTTAAATACAAATTGATCTATTGAGTTACAAATTGCAATAATTAGAATCGTCGAAAAACTTTTGCTTCTTTTTCTAAAAAACCAAGATCACTTATACTTTTTTAAATAAATGTATTTTTGATTTCATCATATAACTAATGTCAAAACGTTAATGTGTAACATAATGATTTTCAGATGACTTTGTCAAAATTAAATTAAAATTACTATTATATTATATTAACTATGAATATTAATTATGAAATTTGATTCAATAGATAAATTAGATAGTATGTACAATTATTTTTTTATTCTATAGAAGAATAATCAACTTGTTTCAATTTGTTTATGAAATTGGATATTACATTGGATATTACATTGTATATTGAATTATATTGGATATGTTATAATAAATGCTCAAATTATATATAATTTTTTACAACACAAAATTTTGCTCTTTTTAATAAATTTTTAAAAATTGAGATATAATCTTCTATACTTCTAAATCTTATATACTTATTTTTCTAGACAACTATAATTTAATTTAGATTTTTGGAATTTGCAGATTTCATAAATAATAGACTATTTCTATAAAAAAATTGATCTATAAAAAAAAGTTTACAAGAAATAATATTATCAATCGGTTCTTTTCTGCGATATATTAATAAATTAAAAGTATGTCCGATTCGACTAGACTGAATTTGCACCAATTTCTAGATATTCAAATACAGATACGACATTCAAACCAAAAACATTTAGTTTTTAGTTTTTTAATGTTATATAAAAAATAAACTATGAAATTTCAAATATTAATAAACATAAATTTATTACTAATTTGTTTATTATTAACCGTGTGAAAATAAAATATTAATAATCTCCCATTTTTTAAAATATGAATATTGTAAATACTTCTCAATAAAATTCTTATATATTATATGTATACATGGAATGTCCAAAAATATGGGAACATTTATAAGATATTCTTGGATTGTCTAAGAATTAGACTATATTGTATGACTAATCAATGTTTTTTATTAATAATTTGTTAATAAAACTGTAACAAAAATTTTTGCAAAAGAAAATTGAAATTATCTCAGAATCAGTTTACGGATATTCTCACATTTTTAAATTTATATATACTTCATATTGTTGAATACTTTAAACATGTAAAGCTTTAAAAATCTAATTTTATCTCACATGCTGTAAATATGAAATCTTTTCTATAATTCCACAGCAAAAAATATTGTTTAATAAATATTGTTAAATAATATTAATTTAATTTATGTTAATATAAGATATCAGAAAGACTTTACTTAACTTCTTATGCTAGATATGCATATTACATATATTATGAAAAAATCAGGAATTTGAATCCGAGACAGTAAAAGAAATTTTCTATTCAAGTTACCATTATTGATACTTCGAGTAATATTTATATTTATTTACTTATATTTATTTATCTTATCAGTTTCGATAAGTCCTATTCTCTTTCTTTTATACAATGAATTAGTAGATGTGACTTTTATAGATAATAGAAAAAAAAATACATATGATACATCATTTCAATTTATCCAATGGTCAAATTTCGCTAACTAAATTCCACATTTTTTCTAATAACAAATTCCTGAACTCCGCATAATATCAATTTCATTTTATATTTTACATGTAAAGAAATATAAATACAAGAAATTTCTTTATTCGCAATGTGATCCAAAATCTTTTTGAATTTTATTATATCATGTCCCGATTCACATTATTTGATAAGAAACATATATATATATATGCGGAAATACGCAAAAATTCATAGATTTTTAACCGATTTTTTTAGAACAATTAAACATTAAAGAAAAAAATAAAAAAAACTTCTTCCAGATCATAATGAAAAATAATTTGAAAAATTATTTTAAATGGTGTTTCATATCATCATTGAATCGCCGTAACAGCGATTTTCGTGTTTAAAAGTTATTGAAAAAAGCAATTTTGATCAAAATCGATTTTTCAGTGCAAAATTCGACGAGATTGTATTAGAAAACGTCGTTTTGATTATTTACGAAGTAGCTTGTTTGTGCCTGAAAATGAACAGTAACAATCTTTAAATGTTAATCAATGCTTAAAAAAAAAAGAAAAAAAATTTAATATAGAATTAGCAATTTAAAAAATAATTTGATAACTCAGAAAGAAAAGAGATCAAAAGGAGAGAAAAAATTGATTAAAACAAAAATATATAATAAATAATATATAATAAAATATAATATATAATATATAGCAAAACTGTCATATTTTATATGAAACGCAATAATTTAAATTCGATTATTTAAAACTATATTACACACATAGACTATTAACATTACTATTATTAATTTGATTAATCGAGATTTTACTTCTAATTTAATATATAATCAGTATATATTAAATATAATAATATAATATAATATAATATATAATTAGTCATAAGAATTATTTTATACAATAACTTTTAAAGAAATTCAATTATTTTGAAAAATTTGATTTCAATGAAAACTTATATAATGCAATATATTAAAATATTATATATAGAATAATTTATTTTTGGACAAAAAATTTCTCTGAATATGTGAAATCAACTCTCATTTTTTCATGTTTTGTGTACAATTTCTTCTGGAAATATATTTTTTCTATCTCCGATAATAGAGATAGAATTAAATATTTTATAATTTAAAATTTTACTTTATTTTGAATCATTATGAAATGAAATTATGTAAAGAAAAAAAAAATAATATTGAAAAATTGATCTCACTGCTTTGAAATGATATTCTATAATAAAAAAAATGGTTTCATATTATTATACTCGCAATATTCATTTTTCTTTTTTCGTTAGAAAATTAAAACAGACGGAATCTAACATTGTTATTTTTGTTCTTCTACTATTATAATAAATGTATATTTGCGTACATTTTTATGCTTTTTAGATTTGTGCATTTGCCAGCGATATATAAAATTATCAGAAGAATTTAGTTGTATTATAATATTAATTTCAAGATCAAAATGATTTAAGCATATCAAAACAACATTAACGTTAATGGTAATGTTAGGTAACAACGATTGGATTTGAATGTATTTTATCTATTCATGTTATGAAAAATGAGTTTTCTATTATAATTCAATTTAATTATTGTTAGATTTTTATTATTAATTTATATTACAATAATATATTTAAAAATTAATATATTTTTATGCATTACAAATTTAATCTGATTTTACATTATTTTTTTTTAATTTTTAAGTTATATTAAAATATTTTAAATGCTATTTATTAATATTAAAAATAATTATAATCATAAGTTAAAATCGCGAACCAATTGAAAATTATCACAATATGATGAAATAAAATTTCTAATTTTTGCTATATTAAAGCCTATTGAAAGAATTCTTATATTTTTTTAATATATAATAATTTTTATTCAGTTTTATATAATTTTATGATTTTCTTGTGCTTTATTTGCTTTGTTTTTAATTTATTTTTAACTTTTTCCCTATATTTTAAATTTTATTTATTATTATGTAATATGTATTATGTATTATGTATTAATTATCTTTTAATGAATTTCTTATCTTCTTTTTAAACTTTATTATTAATTATTCATTATTATTATTATTTCAGTTATATTTTCGTGCGATTTAAGCGAATAAGAAACCATGTCAGCCAATCAGGAAATCGCTGAAGTTCAATATTTAGATGATAATAAAGGGGAATTGCGTTACATCGATATAAATATATCGAAATTTGTGGAATTTGATATTTATTAAATTTAATGGTTTAATTTGTAGATTATTAGTTTTTTTAAATTAATATATTTGTATTGAGTCATTTTTTACAAGTATTATTATATCGAAATTAAATTGATTTTTTATCATTACCAATAATCCATACTAAAAATATCCGAAGTCAAATTTGAATTTAGTTATTGTTTTATTTTAACATTGTTTAATGTAAAATTGATTTTACGATATTTCTAATTTCTAGTTATATTTGTGCAAATTATCGTTTAATTAAATAACGGAGATTAGATAATTAATGGAATGATTTCAAAAGTGCATTAGGTTATGCATCACAATTTTCGTGCAAATATGGTAAGATTTGATTTATTTTAATAGAAGACAGTAATTATTATAAGTTTCTCTTGTTTTTTAATCATATGTCAATCAATTTTATACATATTTTCATATTAAATATGCCATTTAGCATTCGATTCAAAACTGAGAATATTTCTTATAATAATTCTGTTTGTTTAGAAAATAGAATGTATCGTTTTTATATTTATTTTGATATTATGTTCAAGATAAAAAATATTTTGTTTTCAGATAATCGATAATTCATGATTATACGTCGCTCCATATATTTCGATTTGTTGCCGAACTTGAAGCATATCTTATTCCTTTTCGTCCAATTCGATAATCAAAATCACAGCGGGAGATGTCATTCTTCCGTCAAAAATCGTGTCTTTGGATGTTTCGCTTCAGATGAC
>NW_006263591.1:31576-33388 GCF_000469605.1 Apis dorsata | reverse complement strand
TAATCTATATTGTAATTTCTTTTTATTATATTTCCCGATTATTTTACTTTTCCTATATATTGTTATTTAATTTATTCAATAATTTTTAATATTATTTATTATGTATTATTATAATTGATAATTCTTTCAAGAAGAATAATTTATTCAATTTTTTATATTTATTAATTTTTTGTATCTATCATATTGTTAAATTTATTCATGAAATAGATATTATCGATTTCTAAAATAAAATTTGAGCTTGGTTATTGATTTATTTTAATACAATTACATTAAAACATTTTCAAAAAAAATTTTATATATTTATTTTAAAGATTTTATTATTTTTTCTGTTACGTAGGTTATTAATTTACTATAAGACGAGAAAAAGAAATTTCAATTATTTCAATAATCGTTCAACACGATGATTAATCAGATAAACAATAACATTTGATTTTTTATATGAAAAATATATATTTATAATAATATATATATAAAATATATAAATAATATAAATAATATATATAAAAAAATATTATACGAAAAATATATACATTTTTATTTTCT
Organism: Apis dorsata; assembly: GCF_000469605.1. Classification (NCBI taxonomy): domain Eukaryota; kingdom Metazoa; phylum Arthropoda; class Insecta; order Hymenoptera; family Apidae; genus Apis; species Apis dorsata. Next base: position 32,845 of record NW_006263591.1, on the reverse strand, counting down.
TTATTATTATTTTTTACTGTAATAATATTTATTTATAATTAAAAATATTATTCACGAAAAAGTTAAATGAAATTAAAATCATATTTAAATATTAAAGAATAAATATGAAGAAATAGAAAGAATAAAAAAACCAATTCGAGTTACTATTACTTTTATCACGGTTTATATTATATCGACTTATTTGATTCATCAAACGGATGATATTCGTTGACCAGCAGAGAGTTACTACAGCGGTATTATAACCGAATGCACGATGTCCACAACGATCACAGGAAGGAGCTAGAAGTCGTTATAAGACCACCGGAACTGGATTACCAAGCACGCGTGTCTCAATGACACTCGGGAAGAAATTGGAAGTCATTTTAGAACCACTGAAGCCGACTTACAGAAAACCGCATTCAATGTACAGAACTTATCTCAGATCAATAAATATCCAAAGATACTAATCGATAAGAGCGGACTGGCCATCGGAAATAAAGTATCAGTTCGATGATTCTTGCAATTATTGCGTGACGATTGATGAATAGTGAATTGAATTAGATTTAAAAAATAATTACTAAAAGAAAAAATTAACTAGCTATATAAAATCAATTAAGAAATATAAAAAAAATTATTAATCGAATAATTAATCGAAAATTAAGAGATATAGAGAATTTTATATTTCAATCGAAATTAGAGGGGGTGTTTTTGTACGAAATGCTCGCAATAAACTTAATCTATGTATCTTATAATCTTAACTTAATTTAAAATTAAGACGCATGCATCCCATGATGATCCCACGATGATCCAGCGACGATCCCACGATGCTCCCGATTTTAATAAAGTGGTACCTGCAGTCCAATCTAAATGATCAAAATATCCAAAGGAAAATTGGCACAATTTTCTAGATTGGACTGCAGGTACTGCATAGTTCTTAGTTTTAGTATCAATTTTTAAAAATTTATCTTTCTAAAATTTTCCAAAGAGTAATCTATGAAAATCGATATCAATTACTACTCCTTGTCTCACCATGAGAAGGTGACTATGCATCGAGATTCATCTAACGCTAAAAAATTAAATATATCAACAGTTAAATATATTAAGAACACATAAATAAAGTACGAGACAAAATTAATAATTAATATATCACTTATTATATAAATTAATAATTATATATTATTATATTAATAGGTGAATTAGAAAAATATAAAATATATAAATAATTGATAATTTAAATGAATTATAATTAATAATTAATGTTAAATAAATTATGAAAAAAACGGAAGAAGA
>NW_006263591.1:29059-31385 GCF_000469605.1 Apis dorsata | reverse complement strand
ATAAGAAATAAAAATTAAATAAATCTGAAAAGAAAAATTAATTCGGAATGAAATGATTATTTAAATTAGTGTACAATCTTTATAATGATATTTTACAATAATTAATCACTCACAATTAATCTCATATATATGTATATAAATATATATGAATATATATAAACATATAACACATATTTGAATATTAGTTTCTTCAATTCATTTTTAAAATTGAATCAACTCACAGGATTCAATTATTAGAATTATTAATGTTCTCAATAACAACAGAATTATAATAGTGAGACACAATAATACAAATAAAACAATAATACAAAATAATACAAATACAAATATTTTAGAAACTATTTAATGACAAAGTATGTCAAAATACTTTCATTTTGATTTGAAAATACTATTAAATATTTTATGTTATCAAAATAAAGAAATTATTTAAATATCATACTTTCCATTAAATAATAACATAGTCTCCATTAAGAGAATATTTTCAAAAACAACATGAACAAAAAAAAGAAACAGATTAATAAAAAAAAATTAAAAATAAATTATTTTTTTAAATAGTTATATTATAATAGTTACATATTTTTAAATATGTATTTTATAATATATTTTTAAATAGTTTTATATATATAATAATTATATTAATAAATATAATAAATAATATATAAATAAATAAATATAATATGACAAATATAAATCATAAAGTACAACTAAAATATTATATCATTATGTCATCTTTTGTATATGTTAATTTAATAATTTTTTATTTTTCAATCGATTTATTGTAATATTTTTATTAATAGGATTAATAATGTTATTATAATGTTATTATAATATATTTTATTAATAGGATAATAATGTTATTATAATGAGATTTGAATATATTTTATGCAAATTTTATTTTATTTGAATAGATATTTATTAAAATACTTATAAAACGTTCATATACAATCAACAAGAATTTAATACACTTTGTTTTCATGAGTACTTCTAAGGAGATCAAATATTATATAGTATGGATTTAGAATACGTTTGTGTTCTATTGATTCTCTATTTATTAATATATTTATTATTGATAATTTTAATTAAAAAATGTTCTATTGCATTTAAATCTGCAGATTAAAAAGATTAATCTAAAACTAATACTTCATGTGGAGACAACCATCTTTTTACAATTTTCAATGCATGTTTAAGATCATTATCTTGCTGAAGGTATTAATTTTATGGCATTTTTTTTTTCAGCATATAATAACATAATTTTTAATTTTTAGAATTTCCTTATATATATGATTATCATTCATGATATTTTCAATTTTTATAAGAAGACCAACTTCTTGGACGGAGAAAGCTATCCAAATCATAATGCTTTCTCTATGGTTATATTAATAGTTGGTTTTTGGTACTTAATTGTTTTTTGTGTCAACTGGATGTAACATTGTTATATATAATTATATTAATATTTTATATATAACATTTGTCGTATATAATCGCTTTCAAAAAGATTGAATTTAGATTTTAAAAAAATATCATTTTTTTTTGGCAAACATTAATCGAATTATTTTATTTTTCATATTAATCAATGATTTTTTAACACTAACTCTGTCAAATAATTTTGTGTAATCTTCTTATCTTTGTATTTCTATTAATATTAGCAAATTCTAATAATGTTAGCAAAGTTTTCTGCTTGTAATTCAGTTACGATATTGATAAGTTTTCTTTGCATTGATTTTTATTTTAAAATTTTATCAATTTTTTAATGGTCTTTTGAGACTTCGTGGATGATCTTCTACACTATGTTTTGCACAATATCTATTAATATCATTTATTATATTCTTCTTTTTATCTATTTTCCCAATATATAATATTGAAGCAATTTCACAAGATAACTGAAAGATAATTTTATAACAATTTTGCAACTACTTCAACAGATGTCTTTTGAACTATTTTGTGATTTTACGATTTAATTAACTACCAAAATAATACTGCGTAATATTATTTAAATGTAAATACTTATTGGTCTTTTACAGACTTATAGGAACCAACTAGAAACGTTAATATATTCTCCAAATAAACACGTATGAACATTGATTTAATAGCATTGATTTCTTTTATAGTATTCTTTTATATATGACATTAATAAAAATTTCCTAAAACTTTTGTTTTGAAAGAAAAATTAAAGAAATTACCTGGAACCTTTGCATGCCACTATATATTGTAAATTTAAATTTTCAAATTAAATTAACGAATATTGCAGTTATATAAATATTTTCATGCAAACAATTGAATTATCGAATGAAGTAATATATATTGAAAAAAGTATCAAATTCATCTA
>NW_006263591.1:25487-28585 GCF_000469605.1 Apis dorsata | reverse complement strand
AACAAAAATAAAATATAAAGTATATTGTAAATTTTTAATAAAAAAAATTTTTAATAAAAAATAATTTTTATTAAAAATAATTTTTAATATTTTGATTGTTTAAAATATATTATAAAACGAAGAAGATATCAATTTTAATTTTTTAAATTTCTAAATTTCCAATTCTTGAAAAATTTAATACAAAACTAAAAATATATATTGTTTGACTATATACAATTATATATGATATATGATGAAAGAATTAACATTATTTGATTATTTATATTATATATATCATTAAAACAACAATGATAATACTATAATATTTTTATGTAAATAAAATTAATTTTATTATTTTATTTAATTTTTTTATTGTTTTTATTTTTTATTTTCTTATTAAAATTATTAATGAAATAAAATCTAACAAAATAATTTTTTAAACATAACATTAAAATAATTTTTTAAACAAACAAGATAATTTCTTTTTTCCAACTTTTGCATTAATTTATCTATTTTATAGAATTATTTTTGTATAAATAAACTTATCTATGGTAAATTTAACAATACAAGATATTAATATAATTATATTTGAGAAACTTTAAAGAGTCAATTCTAGAAACCAAATAAATAAAAATAAAATGTCAGTTTAAATTTTATTTATTAAATTACAAAAAATTGAAGTTTATATTAGATATAGATAGTAAGAAATTATATTATAATTGTTGTTTTTTGTTTCCATTTCGCTATTCATTTAACTTAAATTTAAATTATTAATTACTTAATGAATAAACCTTAAAGAAAATTTTTGTATATCAATTTTTCTATTTATTTTGTGTATATTTAAAATCGATCAAAAGTGTCTGTTCGCCGCACTTACTCGCGAGATTTATAAACAGCTTATTTGGAGAAATTTTTCATATAAAAAACTCTTTTTGTTCTCTTTTGTTCTTCTATCTCGCGCGCGGATCTCTATTAAGCCTAAACAAAGGATAGTGTTATCTGAGATGAGTGTCTTTGAGAATTTAGCCGACACTTATAATTATATATTTCTGACGTACTTCAGACTAACTAAATCTAACGATCTTAATGGTGATATTTCCAGATGCAGCTAATTCAAAGACAATACATTGTTCTACTATGTATACAATGTATACTAACATTGTTCTAGTTCGAGAAGCGAACAAGTGAGGAATTTCCTTGAATTTGGTGGGTTGCGAACTGAGTATCAGCAGCGATATTATTGGCATGTCCCACCGAAAAACTGTGTATTTATTTATATTTTTATATTTTATTTTTAAAAATTTATCTTGTAATATCTATTTTAAACTAATAAAATTCTCATAATATCGCAATATATATTAATTTTTCAAATAACTAATCATAAAGAAGACAATTTAATAACTGAAAATATATAATATATATATAATATCCGTAAATTGTTCATCAATGAATCAAATATCTGCATATGTCGATAGCTAACAGTTTGTTGATAAACTCATTGGCATTAGGTAACATGATGTAAAGGCATGAAAACATGTTACGCAAATCTACGATCGAAAATTATAAAGTTAAATGAATAGAAGGTATAACTTCCGTTGTATATTCAGTTTTTAAGAAGTTGATGAGAATCAATTTCAAAAAAATTTGTAATTTTCATTGTGATCTCTGTATGATTATCAAAATTAAGATTTCAGGATATGAATTTTAGAGAAAATTATTATTATTATATTATTTTCTGTAATTAAATATTTAAAATGCTATAAATAATTCTTATTTTTAATTTAAAAATTTAAATTTAATAATTTAATTAACAAATTTCTAAAATAAAAAAATGAAATCACTAGGATTAATTTTTTTTAGAAGTATTCTAGATTTATCGAAAATATTAAAATCCTAATATCAATATCAAACAATTTCTTTAATATTTTTTAATATTTAAAAAAATTTAATATAAAACAAATTTTATTGAAATAACAAAACAATAATTTTACTGAATATTATGCAATTTTTGAGCGCCCAAATTATCTTATACAAAGTTCTGTATAAAAAATTAATCAGAAATAATTAAAAAATTAAAAAAAATTTTTAAACTCAATTATTTTTTTTTTTTTTTTGATATTCCTAAAATTAATTCTGCATATAAAGCAGAATACGTTAATTATTTATTCTTGAAAAAATAACACAATGGTAGGAAGGTTATCTAAAATCCGAATATACAAGAAGCAAAATCACTGAATAGTGGTGTACATGGCTACAAACATTCCGCGGTAAATAGATTTCACGTCAGCATTTATATGCATGCATGCAGGGTGTGCATTGCGAACTATTTCACGTATTAAAATGCATAGTGAAAAATTATTATATATAATTACTATATATAAAAATTATCTCTATCAAATAATCGCAACAATTTTCTAAAGTACACACATGATGGGCATTAATCCGTTTAAAAAGTAATTATTTAAAAATTTTAAAGTAATTATTAAAATATTAAGTAAAAAAAATTAAAATATTTAAATAATTATTCATTTATTCATAGTTATTATAGTTGATCCACTTTATAATCTTGCCATTTAGCATTATAATTATTTGCGATTATTATTATGTTTTGAACAATAAATTATTAAAATAATTTATCGAAATAACTTTATTCGTAACTTCAATTATTAAATTTTATCTATCACTAAATGATTCTAGTTATTAACTTTTACATGCGTTATTTTTTTAATTTTTATTTTTATTCTATTTTTATTCTCTTTTTTATTTTTAATCTTTTCATATTGTGTTTCTCAATATTATCAAGAAATGTTCAGTTTTGATAACATTACATAATATTTAATTATCTTTTTTTCAACTAATTGATTTTCTATTAATATTTTTCATTATTAGCTATTTATTAATCGTAAAAAATTAAAAAGAAATTTAAAAAATTAAAATATTCTTTAAGTAATTATTTAGTTTTATTTTTGAAATATATTTTTAATTTTTAGACTTTCGAAGTCTTAAATTTCTGGATATTTCGATTTTATGAAATTTTAAATTTTCATTCGAAATAAATGAAAATTTGTAATTTTCGAAATTATTTAAATTTTGGTTTTATTAATTTTTTCAAATTTTCA
>NW_006263591.1:20446-25349 GCF_000469605.1 Apis dorsata | reverse complement strand
TTTTTTTGGATGTAAAAATTTGTAATTTTGAATTTTGACAAATTTTAAAATATTGCGTTTACTATGATAAATATATTATGCAAAGTACAATTCGTATGTGAAACAAATAACTAGTTAGATCCTAAAAAATGTATGAATATACTGAATTCGTATTTTAAAAGGATCAGTTTATTCGAAGAGAGATCTTCGGTATGCAAAGCCCACATGCTGACACAGACGTATTGCACCATAAGCTACAAGTTTTTGTATCTCTTCCTATCTAACGTTCACATTAACGGCATTTTCTATACGCTTATACCGACATATCAGGATTATTACGATTTATTAGCTCACGAACTTATTCGCTGTTCCATATCGCGGTACGATGAGGAATTATTTCAGTTTTAGTCAATAATGAATTGAATTGAATTCAAAGAAACGTGATTCATTATCTTTCTTCTACTGATTAAATCATATTATAAATTTTTAAATTATACTTTTTATACTGTCTTTTCTACATTTTGAAATTTTGAAACCGAGAAAATTAGATAAAAGATACTATTATAACAACGAGAAGAATAAATATTGAAAATAAAACATATATTTAAAACAATTTATTTGTTAAAAGATTATGAAAGATTATTGAAATTTTAAATAAAAGTAATCTAAAAACATATAACAAAATTAAAGAAAATTTTATTATTCTTACCATTTCTTATATATAAAATATTAAATAATATTGTGTTGAGCAATCAATTCAGATATAGTAATCAAGTAAAATCAGTTCCATATAATTTTATAAAAGTTCATAATCTAAATAAATAAATTTACAAAAAAATCTTTAAATCAAGTATATCATAGTTTATCATGAATACATAACGAGGAAAGACGAAATCAAAATAGAGCAAATCTTGCTTATAGCTTTTAAGGTTATCAATATTATAGAATGATTATTTTGTCTAAAACATAAAAAAAAGGAAGAAAAATGCAAAAACTGAAACGAAAAATTATGTAATTTTTTACTGAAAGTTCTTATAATGGTACATTACTTCGTGGTATGGAAGAATCATGAGATCATTTAAGATAATCACGATTCTCAAAATATCTATAAATAATTTGTCTGCAAAATATTATCGTAACGAAATATTTTATGTCTTATAGAACAGAAAACTTAATCTTATGAACAGTACTAATTCCTTTTTTTGCCATAATCGATATCTATGTAAATGAAGGTACGCTCTACTGTAAAGTAAAATACATTCAAAATATAATTCTTTTCTTTCTAAGAGTTTTTTTTATAATTATACAAAAAACTATATGAAATATAAAAAATAAGTACAATTGCACTATACAAATATACAATATATTAAGAAAAATATCAAATATTCTTGGCATAAGACTTAGTGACCTTTTGTCAAATAAATTAGTGCAATTTAAGTTTTTTGTAATTTAAAATAAGTCAAACGTATAAATCTGTTTGAAAAATTTATTGTATAAATTAATTCTATAAAAAGAGATCCAAATACATATATTACTTAATATATATGATTTGCTGAACTTTTTTTTTTTACTTTTTACTTATGAAGAAGTATATTTCCATTCTTTGCAAATGATAATATAATATAATTTCAATTTCACATAAATTTGTTATTATATACGATGAAAAATGTAAAATAAATATATTTTTATTTTTGAATATTGGTTATTATTAATAATAGGAAAAAATCAAATCAAACTTAAAGAAAAACTTGAAGCATAATACTAAATAATAAATAATATAATATAACATAAATAATTTTTGATAGATATATAGATCATAGAAAAATCAATTTTCTTTTTTTCTTTAAAAATGATATGATCTTTTACGATCTGTTAAAGCATTTTAAGATGTATTTATATAATAATTTAAAATCATTCAAATCACTGAAAATCAATTACAAGAAAAAATAGTTTAAAATAGTTTATTTTATGCCAACAATCGAATATATAATTCGTTTATGTAATTGTTATGTAATTTATGTAATTTATGTAATTTATTTATGTATCAGAATATTCTTTCTTTGTGTTTCTTTAAAATATTTTCATAAAAGAACGATAAAATAAATATTTGTATGGTTTACTAATGTATATATAATTCATCGTTAAAGATACAATAACAAAAGAAATCCGAATCATATAGTATACAATGCAATCACTCGCTAAGATCTGTTATTACTATATTTATAAACTATATTACTATATTACCATATATATATATAGTAATCTATAATATTTTTTTATAAAATAAAAATAAATAAATATATAAATAAAAAAAATAAATAAAAATTTTCCATATAAATATTTGAAAGTATATAACACCAACTTCATAATTGATTTTTTAAAAATAAAATCTTATATCAAAATCTTATACCAAAATTATATTTTTTGTATGAAGAATTATTCTTTTTCAGTTTATATCATTATTTTCTGTATATTATTGAATTTTTTCAAGATTTCATCATTCTTTTTAATAAGTTTATATTTTTTGAACTATAATATTACCATTAAATTAATATATTAGATCATTATATGCAAATATCAAAATATAAAATGAAAAATTAAAAAAATTTCTTGCGTAATGATCACAAAATGAAAACTCGATTTATGTAAAATCTTTTAACTTATAGAATTAACTTATATCGTTTGATCGATCTTATTTGGTGAGATGAATCATTGCTTAACGCATCATTATACTCTGTAATTGTAAATGTAGTGTATATCCATAAGTTTTATTGAGTTTATACAATAGATTTGTGTAAAAATGAGTTTTAAAGCTTAGAGACAAAATTGTTGATATATATTGAATATGTAAATGGACATATTTTCATACATATCTTCGAACCAAAGCCTGCTTAAAACTTTCTGTGAAACAAGAGGCAGAAATTGGCAGGTGTTTTTAGAATATTTCCATAAGAGATATTTCCATAATAGATGCGAAATAAATTAATTATATCTGTAAAATAATTGTACCTGTACGATATCAAACTATATCCAGAACCTATGAATAAAAGCGGAAAATTTTATATTTCTTCGAAATTCTAGAGTATATGTATATGGAATATGTGTTAATATGTAATGTTATTATTAAATGTATGATTTACTGAATTTTTTAATATATTTGTGAAGAATTGTATCAATATTTTCATTCTTTATATATATATTAGTAATATAAATTTTTAAAAAAGTCGCTTAAATTGTCATATGAAGTAATGATGAATTGTCTCGATAGCTTAATTAATAACAATTAATAATTGATTATACAATTCTCTATAAATTAAGAAGCTAATGAAATATTTAATTATTTTTAATATATTAATAATATTAACAATATTATAGTAACAATATTATTAATATTATTATATAAATAAGAAAAATATGTCTTAATCCACTTAACGAATATTATATTTATAGAATATTTGTTTCTTTTTAGTTATAATTTTCTTCCATTAGTTAAAAACCATTAGTTAAAAATTTTTATTTAATTATTTCGCAACATATTAAAAAACATTTTAAGTAAAATTTATTTCGTTTCAAATTGAATATTATTTAATATGATTTTTAATTTAACAAGTATTAATGAATAACGAAAAAATATAAATCACTGGTATAATTTTGATTTGAATTTATTCTATCTTTGCGTTGCTCATTTCGTTTGTTTATTTTGTCGCAGCATTTCTGATTGATGATCTTGGTTTTTTTTTTTGGAAAACTAATCAAGATCATCCGTCTTTTTCGTAGTGTCGAATATTTTTAATGAAAGAGATGGGATAATGTCCGGAATGAAATCCGCGATTTTGAAGTCATCTTTTTCGTGATGTCGAACATTTCTAATGGAAGGAATAGGATAATGTCCAAAATGAAATTTTGAAATTATCGAGACAATTTACCTACAAATTAATATAGAATATAGAAACGGAGAAATCTTGAAGTATCTGATTTATGTTAAAAAACCTTCTAAAAATTTTCACTCAAAAATAACCTTATCGCAGTCATATTATAAACTAACTTTCATATATTTGGGTTCCAAAGCTGAATGAATTGGTATGCTGTAACGATATAATATATTCTTTTATAATTAATTTATTTTTTTGTAATTCTTCTTTTTTCTTTTTTATATAAGTTTTTTTTATAATTTTATATATTTTATAAATTTTTATAATTTTTTTAATAATATAGAATATAAATTTGAGGCTTGTTTTCGAGCAAATTAAATTTTAAAAAATTCGAAAATTTTTCAAATACAAAATTCCGGTATAATAGGAATAAATAGCTTAAATCTTCTTTTGAAAATCGAGATGGAATATTTATAGTCGTATTAGCAAATTTTCAAATTCAATTTTCTTGAAAACTAATTCTTAAAAATGAAAAAAAATTTATTTTACATTTTCTATTTATTTTCACATATTGAATTTTTTTCTATCAATAATTAATTCGTATATATAGTTAGAAATAATTAATTTCGCTTGTACTTGATAACTTTTTGAATTTCATTTATTTGAAAAAAAAAAATGAAATGAAAAGAATTTTTTTTGGTTTCTTCTTTTCTATTTCCATTTCACTTTAATATAAACTTAAATTATTTAGAACTTAATAAATAATATTTTTTTTTATATTAATCTATGCTTGTTTTAGTCAATCGATTTTTCCACAAATATTTAAACTATTACATTCTTTAGATGTCAGAAAATAAAAATTTCAATACTATTGCTTAATGTTAAAAGAAATTTTTACTTTATTTTTATATTATTTTAAAAATAACAAAAGACTTAATTATTATTAAATTTAAATTTAAAAAATTAAAATAGTAATTAAAAAAATTTTAATGTTTATAAAAAATATTAAAAAATGACTATTTAATGTCGTTTGTTTATCATGTTTTAAATAT